>NW_027327541.1:300000-447007 GCF_047675955.1 Chlorocebus sabaeus | reverse complement strand
CAGTTTCTCAGAAAGCTTTTTTCAGCTTTTAACGGAAGACAGTTCCTTTTTCACCATAGCCCTCTACTTGCTTCACAATATCACTTTGCTAATTGTAGAAGAACAGTCTTTGCGAAAGTCTTCTTGAGGGGAAAGCTGTAACACTGTGTGATCAATTAACGGAAAACAAAGCAGTCTCTCAGAACGTTTCTTTCCAGTTTTTAACGGAAGATATTTCCTTTTTCACCATAGACCTCTAAGGACTTCCAAATATCACTTTGCAAATCCCACAAGAAAAGTCTTAGCGAAAGGCTTCATGAGGGGAAACTGTAACTCTGTAAGATGATTTAACAGAACAAAAAGCAGTTTCTCAGAAAGCTTCTTTCCAGTTTGTAACCGAAGATATTTCGTTTTTCACCGTAGCCCCCTATGGGCCTCCAAATATCACTTTGAATATTCCACCAAAACAGTCTTAGCGAAAGGCTTCTTGAGGGAAAAGCTCTAACTCTGTGAGATGAAATAACAGAACGAAAAGCAGTTTCTCAGAAAGCTTCTTTCCGGTTTTTAACGGAAGAGATTTCCTTTTTCACCATAGCCCTCTGTGGAGTTCCAAATATCACTTTGCCAGTCCCACAAGAACAGTCTTAGCGACAGGCTTCATGAGGGGAAAACTGTAACTCTGTAAGATGATTTAACTGAACACAAAGCAGTTTCTCAGAAAGCTTCTTTTTGGTTTTTATCTTAGGATATTTCCCTTTTCTCCATAATCCTCTATTGGCTTCCAATATCACTTTGCAAATTCCACAAGAACAGTCTCAGTGAACGGCTTCTTGACGGGAAAGCTGTAACTGTGTGAGATGAATTAAAAGACAAAGCAGTTTCACAGAAAGCTTCTTTTCAGTTTTTATCTTAGGACAATTTCTTTTTCACCATAGCCTTATATGGGCTTCCAAATATCACTTTGCAAATTCCACAAGAACAAAGTTAGCGAAAGGCTTCTTCAGGGGAAAGCTGTAACTCTGTGAGATGAATTAAGAGAACACAAAGCAGTTTCTCAGAAAGCTTCTATCCAGTTTTTAACGGAAGATATTTCCTTTTTCTGCATAGACTTCTAACGGCTTCCAAATATCACCTTGCAAATTCCACAGGAACAGTCTTAGTGAACGGCTTGTTGTGGCGAAAGCTATAACTCTGTGAGATGAATTAAGAGAATACAATGCAGTTTCTCTGAAAGCTCCTTTTCGGTTTTTATCTTAGGAAATTACCTTTTTCGCGATAATCCTCTATGGGCTTCCAATATCACTTTGCAAATTCCACAAGAACAGTCTCAGTGAACGGCTTGTTTAGGGGAAAGCTGTAACTCTGTGAGATGAATTAAGAGAACACAGCGCAGTTTCTCATAAAGCTTCCTTTCGGTTTTTATCTTAGGATATTTTCTTTTTCGCCAGAGCCCCCTATGGGCTTCCAAATATCACTTTGCAAATTCCACAAGAATAGTCTTAGGGAAAGACTTCTTGAGGGGAAAGCTGTAACTCTTTGAGATCAATTAACAAAAAAAAAGCAGTTTCTCAGAAATCTTCTTTCAAGTTTTTAACGGAAGATATTTACTTTTTCACCATAACCCTCTATGGGCTTCCAAATATCACATTTCAAGTTCCACACGAACAGTCTTAGCGAAAGGCTTTAGGAGGAGAAAGCTTAACCGTTTTTCAGTAAGCTTCTTTCCACTTTTTAACGGAAGATTTTCTTTTTCACCATGGCCCTCAATGGGCTTCCAAATATCACTTTGCAAATATCACAAGAACAGTCTTACTGAACGGCTTCTTGAGAGGAAAGCTGTAACTCTGTGAGATGAACAAACAGAACACAAAGCAGTTTCTCAGAAAGTTTCTTTCCAGTTTTTAACGGAAGATATTTCCTTTTCCACCATAGCCCTCTAAGGGCTTCCGAATATCACTTTGCAAATTCCACAAGAACAGTCTTAGCGAAAGGCTTCTTGAAGGGAAAGCTGTAACTCTGTGAGATGAATTAACAGAACCCACAGCAGTTTCTCAGAAATCTTCTTTCCAGTTTTTAACGGAAGATATTTCCTTTTTCAGCATAGCCCTCTATGGGCTTCCAAATATCACTTTGCAAATTCCACAAGAACAGTCTTAGGAAAAGGCTTCTTGAGGGGAAAGCTGTAGCTCTGTGAGATGAATTAATAGAACACAAAGCAGTTTCTCAGAAAACTTCTTTCCGGTTTATATCGGAAGATATTTCCTTTTTCACCGTATCCCTCTATGGGCTTCCAAATATCACTTTGCAACATCCACAAGAACAGTCTTAGCGAAAGGCTTCTTGAGACAGGCTTTTTAGGGGAAAGCTGTAACTCTGTGAGTTGAATTAACAGAACACAAAGCAGGTTATCAGAAAGCTTGTTTACAGTTTTTAACGGAAGATATTTCCTTTTTCACCGTATCCCTCTATGGGCTTCCAAATATCCCTTTGCAACATCCACAAGAACAGTCTTAGCGAAAGGCTTCTTGAGGGGAAAGCTGTAGCTCTGTGAGATGAATTAACAGACAACAAAGCAGTTACTCAGAAAGCTTCTTTCCAGTTTTTAACGGAAGAGATTTCCTTTTTCACCATATCCCTCTATGGGCTTCGAAATATCACTTTGCAAATTCTGCAAGAACAGTCTTAGTGAACGGCTTCTTGAGGGGAAAGCTATAACTCTGTGAGATGAAATAAGAGAACACAGTGCAGTTTTTCAGAAAGCATCTTTTCGGTTTTTATGTTACGATATTTTCTTTCTCACCATAGCTCTCTAAGGGCTTCCAAATATCACTTTGCAAATTCCACAAGAACAGTCTTAGGGGAAGGCTTCTTGAAGGGAAAGCTGTAACACTGTGAGATGAATTAACAGAACACAAAGTAGTTTCTCAGAAAGCTTCTTTCCAGTTTTTAACGGAAGTTATTTCCTTTATTACCATAGCCTTCTATGGGCTTCCATATATCAGTTTGCAAATTTCACAAGAACAGTCTTATCGAAGGGCTTCTTGAGGAGAAAGCTGTAACGCTCTGAGATTAATTAACAGACAACAAAGCAGTTACTCAGAATTCTTCTTTCAAGTTTTTAACGGAAGATATTTCCTTTTTCACCATAGCCCTCTATGGGTTTCCAAATACCACATTTCAAGTTCCACAAGAACAGTCTTAGCGAAAGGCTATTTGAGGGGAAAGCTGTAAATCTGTAAGATGAATTAACAGACACAAAACTGTTTCTCAGAAAGCTTCTTTCCAGCTTTTATCTTAGGATATTTCCTTTTTCACCGTAGCCCTCTATGGGCTTCCAAATATCACTTTGCAAATTCCACAAGAACAGTCTTAGAGAAAGGCTTCTTGAGGGGAAATCTGAAACTCTGTGCGATGAATTAAACGAACACAAAACAGTTTCTCAGAAAGCCTCTTTTCAGTTTTTATCTTAGGATATTTCCTTTTTCACCATAGACCTCTATGGGCTTCCAAAAATCACTTTCAAATTCCACAAAAACAGTCTTGGGGAAAGGCTTCTTGAGGGGAAATCTGTAACTCTGTGAGATGAATTAACAAACACAAAGCAGTTTCTCAGAAATCTTCTTTTCATTTTTTAACGGAAGATACTTTCTTTTTTGCCACAGCTCTCTATGGGCTTCCAAATATCACATTTGAAATTCCACAAGAACAGTCTTAGCGAAAGGTTTTTTGAGGAGAAAGATGTAAATCTGTAAGATGATTTAACAGACACAAAACAGTTTCTCAGAAATCTTCTTTTCACTTTTTAATGGAAGATGTTTTCTATTTCATGATAGCCCTCTATGGGCTTTCAAATATCACTCTGCAAACTCCACAAGAACAGCCTTAGCGAAAATCTTCATTGGGAGAAAGCTGTAACTCTGTGAGATGAATTAACAGAACACAAAGCAGTTTCTCAGAAAGTTTCTTTCCAGTTTTTAATGGAAGATATTTCCTTTTCCACCATAGCCCTCTATGGGCTTCCAAATATCACTTTGCAAATTCCACAAGAACAGTCTTAGCGAAAGGCTTCTTGAAAGGAAAGCTGTAACTCTGTGAGATGAATTAATAGAACCCACAGCAGTTTCTCAGAAATCTTCTTTCCAGTTTTTAACGGAAGATATTTCCTTTTTCAGCATAGCCCTCTATGGGCATCCAAATATCACATTGCAAATTCCACAAGAACAGTCTTAGGGTAAGCCTTCTTGAGGGAAAAGCTGTGACTCCGTGAGATGAACTAACAGAACACAAAGCAGTTTCTCAGAACGCTTCTTTTCGGTTTTTATCTTAGGATATTTCTATTTTCACCATAGCCCTGTAAGGGTTTCCAAATAAGACTTTGCAAATTCCACAACAACTGCGTTATTGAAAGGCTTCTTGAGGTTAAAGCTGTAATGCTCTGAAATGAATTAACAGAACACAAAGAAGTTTCTCAGAGAGATTCCTTTGGGTTTTTATCTTAGGATATTTGCTTTTTCACCATAGCTCTCTATGGGCTTCCAAATATCACCTTGCAAATTTCACAAGAACAGTCTTCGGGAAAGGTTTCTTGAGGGAAAAGCTGTAACTCTGTGAGGTGAATTAACAGAACCCAAATCAGTTTCTCAGATATCTTCTTTCCAGTTTTTAACAGAAGATATTTCCTTTTTCACCTTAACCCTCTGTGGGCTTCCAATATAACTTTGCAAATTCCACAAGAAACGTCTTAGCGAAAGGCTTCTTGAGGAGAAAGCTGTAACTCTGTGAGATGAATTAACAGAACAGAAAACAGTTTCTCGGAAAGCTTCTTTCCAGTTTTTAAAGTAAAATATTTCCTTTTTCACCATAGACCTCTATGGGCTTCCAAATATCACTTTGCAAATTCCACAAGAACAGCCTTAGCGAAAGGCTTCTTGAGGGGAAAGCTGTAACTCTGTGAGATGAATTAACAGAACACAAAGCAGTTTCTCAGAAAGCTACTTTTCAGTTTATATCTTAGGATATTTCCTTTTTCACCATAGCCCTCTATGGGCTTCCAAATAGCAGTTTGCAAATTTCACAAAAACTGTCTTAGTGAACGGCTTCTTGAGGGGAAAGCTGTAACTCTGTGAGATGAACTAACAGAACACAAAGCAATTTCCCAGAAAGCTTCTTTTCAGTTTTCATCTTAGCATAATTCCATTTTCAGCGTAGACCTCAATGGGCTTCCAAATATCACTTTGCATATTCCACAAGAACAGTCTTAGAGAAAGGCTTCTTGAGGGGAAAGCTATAACTCTGTGAGATGAATTAACAGAACACAAAGCAGTTTCTCAGAAAGCTTTTTTCAGCTTTTAACGGAAGACAGTTCCTTTTTCACCATAGCCCTCTACTTGCTTCACAATATCACTTTGCTAATTGTAGAAGAACAGTCTTTGCGAAAGTCTTCTTGAGGGGAAAGCTGTAACACTGTGTGATCAATTAACGGAAAACAAAGCAGTCTCTCAGAACGTTTCTTTCCAGTTTTTAACGGAAGATATTTCCTTTTTCACCATAGACCTCTAAGGACTTCCAAATATCACTTTGCAAATCCCACAAGAAAAGTCTTAGCGAAAGGCTTCATGAGGGGAAACTGTAACTCTGTAAGATGATTTAACAGAACAAAAAGCAGTTTCTCAGAAAGCTTCTTTCCAGTTTGTAACCGAAGATATTTCGTTTTTCACCGTAGCCCCCTATGGGCCTCCAAATATCACTTTGAATATTCCACCAAAACAGTCTTAGCGAAAGGCTTCTTGAGGGAAAAGCTCTAACTCTGTGAGATGAAATAACAGAACGAAAAGCAGTTTCTCAGAAAGCTTCTTTCCGGTTTTTAACGGAAGAGATTTCCTTTTTCACCATAGCCCTCTGTGGAGTTCCAAATATCACTTTGCCAGTCCCACAAGAACAGTCTTAGCGACAGGCTTCATGAGGGGAAAACTGTAACTCTGTAAGATGATTTAACTGAACACAAAGCAGTTTCTCAGAAAGCTTCTTTTTGGTTTTTATCTTAGGATATTTCCCTTTTCTCCATAATCCTCTATTGGCTTCCAATATCACTTTGCAAATTCCACAAGAACAGTCTCAGTGAACGGCTTCTTGACGGGAAAGCTGTAACTGTGTGAGATGAATTAAAAGACAAAGCAGTTTCACAGAAAGCTTCTTTTCAGTTTTTATCTTAGGACAATTTCTTTTTCACCATAGCCTTATATGGGCTTCCAAATATCACTTTGCAAATTCCACAAGAACAAAGTTAGCGAAAGGCTTCTTCAGGGGAAAGCTGTAACTCTGTGAGATGAATTAAGAGAACACAAAGCAGTTTCTCAGAAAGCTTCTATCCAGTTTTTAACGGAAGATATTTCCTTTTTCTGCATAGACTTCTAACGGCTTCCAAATATCACCTTGCAAATTCCACAGGAACAGTCTTAGTGAACGGCTTGTTGTGGCGAAAGCTATAACTCTGTGAGATGAATTAAGAGAATACAATGCAGTTTCTCTGAAAGCTCCTTTTCGGTTTTTATCTTAGGAAATTACCTTTTTCGCGATAATCCTCTATGGGCTTCCAATATCACTTTGCAAATTCCACAAGAACAGTCTCAGTGAACGGCTTGTTTAGGGGAAAGCTGTAACTCTGTGAGATGAATTAAGAGAACACAGCGCAGTTTCTCATAAAGCTTCCTTTCGGTTTTTATCTTAGGATATTTTCTTTTTCGCCAGAGCCCCCTATGGGCTTCCAAATATCACTTTGCAAATTCCACAAGAATAGTCTTAGGGAAAGACTTCTTGAGGGGAAAGCTGTAACTCTTTGAGATCAATTAACAAAAAAAAAGCAGTTTCTCAGAAATCTTCTTTCAAGTTTTTAACGGAAGATATTTACTTTTTCACCATAACCCTCTATGGGCTTCCAAATATCACATTTCAAGTTCCACACGAACAGTCTTAGCGAAAGGCTTTAGGAGGAGAAAGCTTAACCGTTTTTCAGAAAGCTTCTTTCCACTTTTTAACGGAAGATATTTCCTTTTTCACCATGGCCCTCAATGGGCTTCCAAATATCACTTTGCAAATATCACAAGAACAGTCTTACTGAACGGCTTCTTGAGAGGAAAGCTGTAACTCTGTGAGATGAACTAACAGAACACAAAGCAGTTTCTCAGAAAGCTTCTTTCCAGTTTTTCACGGAAGATATTTCCTTTTTCAGCATAGCCCTCTATGGGCTTCCGAATATCACTTTGCAAATTCCACAAGAACAGTCTTAGGAAAAGGCTTCTTGAGGGGAAAGCTGTAGCTCTGTGAGATGAATTAATAGAACACAAAGCAGTTTCTCAGAAAACTTCTTTTCAGTTTATATCGGAAGATATTTCCTTTTTCACCGTATCCCTCTATGGGCTTCCAAATATCACTTTGCAACATCCACAAGAACAGTCTTAGCGAAAGGCTTCTTGAGACAGGCTTTTTAGGGGAAAGCTGTAACTCTGTGAGTTGAATTAACAGAACACAAAGCAGGTTATCAGAAAGCTTGTTTACAGTTTTTAACGGAAGATATTTCCTTTTTCACCGTATCCCTCTATGGGCTTCCAAATATCCCTTTGCAACATCCACAAGAACAGTCTTAGCGAAAGGCTTCTTGAGGGGAAAGCTGTAGCTCTGTGAGATGAATTAACAGACAACAAAGCAGTTACTCAGAAAGCTTCTTTCCAGTTTTTAACGGAAGAGATTTCCTTTTTCACCATATCCCTCTATGGGCTTCGAAATATCACTTTGCAAATTCTGCAAGAACAGTCTTAGTGAACGGCTTCTTGAGGGGAAAGCTATAACTCTGTGAGATGAAATAAGAGAACACAGTGCAGTTTTTCAGAAAGCATCTTTTCGGTTTTTATGTTACGATATTTTCTTTCTCACCATAGCTCTCTAAGGGCTTCCAAATATCACTTTGCAAATTCCACAAGAACAGTCTTAGGGGAAGGCTTCTTGAAGGGAAAGCTGTAACACTGTGAGATGAATTAACAGAACACAAAGTAGTTTCTCAGAAAGCTTCTTTCCAGTTTTTAACGGAAGTTATTTCCTTTATTACCATAGCCTTCTATGGGCTTCCATATATCAGTTTGCAAATTTCACAAGAACAGTCTTATCGAAGGGCTTCTTGAGGAGAAAGCTGTAACGCTCTGAGATTAATTAACAGACAACAAAGCAGTTACTCAGAATTCTTCTTTCAAGTTTTTAACGGAAGATATTTCCTTTTTCACCATAGCCCTCTATGGGTTTCCAAATACCACATTTCAAGTTCCACAAGAACAGTCTTAGCGAAAGGCTATTTGAGGTGAAAGCTGTAAATCTGTAAGATGAATTAACAGACACAAAACTGTTTCTCAGAAAGCTTCTTTCCAGTTTTTATCTTAGGATATTTCCTTTTTCACCGTAGCCCTCTATGGGCTTCCAAATATCACTTTGCAAATTCCACAAGAACAGTCTTAGAGAAAGGCTTCTTGAGGGGAAATCTGAAACTCTGTGCGATGAATTAAACGAACACAAAACAGTTTCTCAGAAAGCCTCTTTTCAGTTTTTATCTTAGGATATTTCCTTTTTCACCATAGACCTCTATGGGCTTCCAAAAATCACTTTCAAATTCCACAAAAACAGGCTTGGGGAAAGGCTTCTTGAGGGGAAATCTGTAACTCTGTGAGATGAATTAACAAACACAAAGCAGTTTCTCAGAAATCTTCTTTTCATTTTTTAACGGAAGATACTTTCTTTTTTGCCACAGCTCTCTATGGGCTTCCAAATATCACATTTGAAATTCCACAAGAACAGTCTTAGCGAAAGGTTTTTTGAGGAGAAAGATGTAAATCTGTAAGATGATTTAACAGACACAAAACAGTTTCTCAGAAAGCTTCTTTTCACTTTTTAATGGAAGATGTTTTCTATTTCATGATAGCCCTCTATGGGCTTTCAAATATCACTCTGCAAACTCCACAAGAACAGCCTTAGCGAAAATCTTCATTGGGAGAAAGCTGTAACTCTGTGAGATGAATTAACAGAACACAAAGCAGTTTCTCAGAAAGTTTCTTTCCAGTTTTTAATGGAAGATATTTCCTTTTCCACCATAGCCCTCTATGGGCTTCCAAATATCACTTTGCAAATTCCACAAGAACAGTCTTAGCGAAAGGCTTCTTGAAAGGAAAGCTGTAACTCTGTGAGATGAATTAATAGAACCCACAGCAGTTTCTCAGAAATCTTCTTTCCAGTTTTTAACGGAAGATATTTCCTTTTTCAGCATAGCCCTCTATGGGCATCCAAATATCACATTGCAAATTCCACAAGAACAGTCTTAGGGTAAGCCTTCTTGAGGGAAAAGCTGTGACTCCGTGAGATGAACTAACAGAACACAAAGCAGTTTCTCAGAACGCTTCTTTTCGGTTTTTATCTTAGGATATTTCTATTTTCACCATAGCCCTGTAAGGGTTTCCAAATAAGACTTTGCAAATTCCACAACAACTGCGTTATTGAAAGGCTTCTTGAGGTTAAAGCTGTAATGCTCTGAAATGAATTAACAGAACACAAAGAAGTTTCTCAGAGAGATTCCTTTGGGTTTTTATCTTAGGATATTTGCTTTTTCACCATAGCTCTCTATGGGCTTCCAAATATCACCTTGCAAATTTCACAAGAACAGTCTTCGGGAAAGGTTTCTTGAGGGAAAAGCTGTAACACTGTGAGGTGAATTAACAGAACCCAAATCAGTTTCTCAGATATCTTCTTTCCAGTTTTTAACAGAAGATATTTCCTTTTTCACCTTAACCCTCTGTGGGCTTCCAATATAACTTTGCAAATTCCACAAGAAACGTCTTAGCGAAAGGCTTCTTGAGGAGAAAGCTGTAACTCTGTGAGATGAATTAACAGAACAGAAAACAGTTTCTCGGAAAGCTTCTTTCCAGTTTTTAAAGTAAAATATTTCCTTTTTCACCATAGACCTCTATGGGCTTCCAAATATCACTTTGCAAATTCCACAAGAACAGCCTTAGCGAAAGGCTTCTTGAGGGGAAAGCTGTAACTCTGTGAGATGAATTAACAGAACACAAAGCAGTTTCTCAGAAAGCTACTTTTCAGTTTATATCTTAGGATATTTCCTTTTTCACCATAGCCCTCTATGGGCTTCCAAATAGCAGTTTGCAAATTTCACAAAAACTGTCTTAGTGAACGGCTTCTTGAGGGGAAAGCTGTAACTCTGTGAGATGAACTAACAGAACACAAAGCAATTTCCCAGAAAGCTTCTTTTCAGTTTTTATCTTAGCATAATTCCATTTTCAGCGTAGACCTCAATGGGCTTCCAAATATCACTTTGTATATTCCACAAGAACAGTCTTAGAGAAAGGCTTCTTGAGGGGAAAGCTATAACTCTGTGAGATGAATTAACAGAACACAAAGCAGTTTCTCAGAAAGCTTTTTTCAGCTTTTAACGGAAGACAGTTCCTTTTTCACCATAGCCCTCTACTTGCTTCACAATATCACTTTGCTAATTGTAGAAGAACAGTCTTTGCGAAAGTCTTCTTGAGGGGAAAGCTGTAACACTGTGTGATCAATTAACGGAAAACAAAGCAGTCTCTCAGAACGTTTCTTTCCAGTTTTTAACGGAAGATATTTCCTTTTTCACCATAGACCTCTAAGGACTTCCAAATATCACTTTGCAAATCCCACAAGAAAAGTCTTAGCGAAAGGCTTCATGAGGGGAAACTGTAACTCTGTAAGATGATTTAACAGAACAAAAAGCAGTTTCTCAGAAAGCTTCTTTCCAGTTTGTAACCGAAGATATTTCGTTTTTCACCGTAGCCCCCTATGGGCCTCCAAATATCACTTTGAATATTCCACCAAAACAGTCTTAGCGAAAGGCTTCTTGAGGGAAAAGCTCTAACTCTGTGAGATGAAATAACAGAATGAAAAGCAGTTTCTCAGAAAGCTTCTTTCCGGTTTTTAACGGAAGAGATTTCCTTTTTCACCATAGCCCTCTGTGGAGTTCCAAATATCACTTTGCCAGTCCCACAAGAACAGTCTTAGCGACAGGCTTCATGAGGGGAAAACTGTAACTCTGTAAGATGATTTAACTGAACACAAAGCAGTTTCTCAGAAAGCTTCTTTTTGGTTTTTATCTTAGGATATTTCCCTTTTCTCCATAATCCTCTATTGGCTTCCAATATCACTTTGCAAATTCCACAAGAACAGTCTCAGTGAACGGCTTCTTGACGGGAAAGCTGTAACTGTGTGAGATGAATTAAAAGACAAAGCAGTTTCACAGAAAGCTTCTTTTCAGTTTTTATCTTAGGACAATTTCTTTTTCACCATAGCCTTATATGGGCTTCCAAATATCACTTTGCAAATTCCACAAGAACAAAGTTAGCGAAAGGCTTCTTCAGGGGAAAGCTGTAACTCTGTGAGATGAATTAAGAGAACACAAAGCAGTTTCTCAGAAAGCTTCTATCCAGTTTTTAACGGAAGATATTTCCTTTTTCTGCATAGACTTCTAACGGCTTCCAAATATCACCTTGCAAATTCCACAGGAACAGTCTTAGTGAACGGCTTGTTGTGGCGAAAGCTATAACTCTGTGAGATGAATTAAGAGAATACAATGCAGTTTCTCTGAAAGCTCCTTTTCGGTTTTTATCTTAGCAAATTACCTTTTTCGCGATAATCCTCTATGGGCTTCCAATATCACTTTGGAAATTCCACAAGAACAGTCTCAGTGAACGGCTTGTTTAGGGGAAAGCTGTAACTCTGTGAGATGAATTAAGAGAACACAGCGCAGTTTCTCATAAAGCTTCCTTTCGGTTTTTATCTTAGGATATTTTCTTTTTCGCCAGAGCCCCCTATGGGCTTCCAAATATCACTTTGCAAATTCCACAAGAATAGTCTTAGGGAAAGACTTCTTGAGGGGAAAGCTGTAACTCTTTGAGATCAATTAACAAAAAAAAAGCAGTTTCTCAGAAATCTTCTTTCAAGTTTTTAACGGAAGATATTTACTTTTTCACCATAACCCTCTATGGGCTTCCAAATATCACATTTCAAGTTCCACACGAACAGTCTTAGCGAAAGGCTTTAGGAGGAGAAAGCTTAACCGTTTTTCAGAACGCTTCTTTCCACTTTTTAACGGAAGATATTTCCTTTTTCACCATGGCCCTCAATGGGCTTCCAAATATCACTTTGCAAATATCACAAGAACAGTCTTACTGAACGGCTTCTTGAGAGGAAAGCTGTAACTCTGTGAGATGAACTAACAGAACACAAAGCAGTTTCTCAGAAAGCTTCTTTCCAGTTTTTAACGGAAGATATTTCCTTTTTCAGCATAGCCCTCTATGGGCTTCCGAATATCACTTTGCAAATTCCACAAGAACAGTCTTAGGAAAAGGCTTCTTGAGGGGAAAGCTGTAGCTCTGTGAGATGAATTAATAGAACACAAAGCAGTTTCTCAGAAAACTTCTTTCTGGTTTATATCGGAAGATATTTCCTTTTTCACCGTATCCCTCTATGGGCTTCCAAATATCACTTTGCAACATCCACAAGAACAGTCTTAGCGAAAGGCTTCTTGAGACAGGCTTTTTAGGGGAAAGCTGTAACTCTGTGAGTTGAATTAACAGAACACAAAGCAGGTTATCAGAAAGCTTGTTTACAGTTTTTAACGGAAGATATTTCCTTTTTCACCGTATCCCTCTATGGGCTTCCAAATATCCCTTTGCAACATCCACAAGAACAGTCTTAGCGAAAGGCTTCTTGAGGGGAAAGCTGTAGCTCTGTGAGATTAATTAACAGACAACAAAGCAGTTACTCAGAAAGCTTCTTTCCAGTTTTTAACGGAAGAGATTTCCTTTTTCACCATATCCCTCTATGGGCTTCGAAATATCACTTTGCAAATTCTGCAAGAACAGTCTTAGTGAACGGCTTCTTGAGGGGAAAGCTATAACTCTGTGAGATGAAATAAGAGAACACAGTGCAGTTTTTCAGAAAGCATCTTTTCGGTTTTTATGTTACGATATTTTCTTTCTCACCATAGCTCTCTAAGGGCTTCCAAATATCACTTTGCAAATTCCACAAGAACAGTCTTAGGGGAAGGCTTCTTGAAGGGAAAGCTGTAACACTGTGAGATGAATTAACAGAACACAAAGTAGTTTCTCAGAAAGCTTCTTTCCAGTTTTTAACGGAAGTTATTTCCTTTATTACCATAGCCTTCTATGGGCTTCCATATATCAGTTTGCAAATTTCACAAGAACAGTCTTATCGAAGGGCTTCTTGAGGAGAAAGCTGTAACGCTCTGAGATTAATTAACAGACAACAAAGCAGTTACTCAGAATTCTTCTTTCAAGTTTTTAACGGAAGATATTTCCTTTTTCACCATAGCCCTCTATGGGTTTCCAAATACCACATTTCAAGTTCCACAAGAACAGTCTTAGCGAAAGGCTATTTGAGGTGAAAGCTGTAAATCTGTAAGATGAATTAACAGACACAAAACTGTTTCTCAGAAAGCTTCTTTCCAGTTTTTATCTTAGGATATTTCCTTTTTCACCGTAGCCCTCTATGGGCTTCCAAATATCACTTTGCAAATTCCACAAGAACAGTCTTAGAGAAAGGCTTCTTGAGGGGAAATCTGAAACTCTGTGCGATGAATTAAACGAACACAAAACAGTTTCTCAGAAAGCCTCTTTTCAGTTTTTATCTTAGGATATTTCCTTTTTCACCATAGACCTCTATGGGCTTCCAAAAATCACTTTCAAATTCCACAAAAACAGGCTTGGGGAAAGGCTTCTTGAGGGGAAATCTGTAACTCTGTGAGATGAATTAACAAACACAAAGCAGTTTCTCAGAAATCTTCTTTTCATTTTTTAACGGAAGATACTTTCTTTTTTGCCACAGCTCTCTATGGGCTTCCAAATATCACATTTGAAATTCCACAAGAACAGTCTTAGCGAAAGGTTTTTTGAGGAGAAAGATGTAAATCTGTAAGATGATTTAACAGACACAAAACAGTTTCTCAGAAAGCTTCTTTTCACTTTTTAATGGAAGATGTTTTCTATTTCATGATAGCCCTCTATGGGCTTTCAAATATCACTCTGCAAACTCCACAAGAACAGCCTTAGCGAAAATCTTCATTGGGAGAAAGCTGTAACTCTGTGAGATGAATTAACAGAACACAAAGCAGTTTCTCAGAAAGTTTCTTTCCAGTTTTTAATGGAAGATATTTCCTTTTCCACCATAGCCCTCTATGGGCTTCCAAATATCACTTTGCAAATTCCACAAGAACAGTCTTAGCGAAAGGCTTCTTGAAAGGAAAGCTGTAACTCTGTGAGATGAATTAATAGAACCCACAGCAGTTTCTCAGAAATCTTCTTTCCAGTTTTTAACGGAAGATATTTCCTTTTTCAGCATAGCCCTCTATGGGCATCCAAATATCACATTGCAAATTCCACAAGAACAGTCTTAGGGTAAGCCTTCTTGAGGGAAAAGCTGTGACTCCGTGAGATGAACTAACAGAACACAAAGCAGTTTCTCAGAACGCTTCTTTTCGGTTTTTATCTTAGGATATTTCTATTTTCACCATAGCCCTGTAAGGGTTTCCAAATAAGACTTTGCAAATTCCACAACAACTGCGTTATTGAAAGGCTTCTTGAGGTTAAAGCTGTAATTCTCTGAAATGAATTAACAGAACACAAAGAAGTTTCTCAGAGAGATTCCTTTGGGTTTTTATCTTAGGATATTTGCTTTTTCACCATAGCTCTCTATGGGCTTCCAAATATCACCTTGCAAATTTCACAAGAACAGTCTTTGGGAAAGGTTTCTTGAGGGAAAAGCTGTAACTCTGTGAGGTGAATTAACAGAACCCAAATCAGTTTCTCAGATATCTTCTTTCCAGTTTTTAACGGAAGATATTTCCTTTTTCACCTTAACCCTCTGTGGGCTTCCAATATAACTTTGCAAATTCCACAAGAAACGTCTTAGCGAAAGGCTTCTTGAGGAGAAAGCTGTAACTCTGTGAGATGAATTAACAGAACACAAAACAGTTTCTCAGAAAGCTTCTTTCCAGTTTTTAAAGTAAAATATTTCCTTTTTCACCATAGACCTCTATGGGCTTCCAAATATCACTTTGCAAATTCCACAAGAACAGCCTTAGAGAAAGGCTTCTTGAGGGGAAAGCTGTAACTCTGTGAGATGAATTAACAGAACACAAAGCAGTTTCTCAGAAAGCTACTTTTCAGTTTATATCTTAGGATATTTCCTTTTTCACCATAGCCCTCTATGGGCTTCCAAATAGCAGTTTGCAAATTTCACAAAAACTGTCTTAGTGAACGGCTTCTTGAGGGGAAAGCTGTAACTCTGTGAGATGAACTAACAGAACACAAAGCAATTTCCCAGAAAGCTTCTTTTCAGTTTTCATCTTAGCATAATTCCATTTTCAGCGTAGACCTCAATGGGCTTCCAAATATCACTTTGCATATTCCACAAGAACAGTCTTAGAGAAAGGCTTCTTGAGGGGAAAGCTATAACTCTGTGAGATGAATTAACAGAACACAAAGCAGTTTCTCAGAAAGCTTTTTTCAGCTTTTAACGGAAGACAGTTCCTTTTTCACCATAGCCCTCTACTTGCTTCACAATATCACTTTGCTAATTGTAGAAGAACAGTCTTTGCGAAAGTCTTCTTGAGGGGAAAGCTGTAACACTGTGTGATCAATTAACGGAAAACAAAGCAGTCTCTCAGAACGTTTCTTTCCAGTTTTTAACGGAAGATATTTCCTTTTTCACCATAGACCTCTAAGGACTTCCAAATATCACTTTGCAAATCCCACAAGAAAAGTCTTAGCGAAAGGCTTCATGAGGGGAAACTGTAACTCTGTAAGATGATTTAACAGAACAAAAAGCAGTTTCTCAGAAAGCTTCTTTCCAGTTTGTAACCGAAGATATTTCGTTTTTCACCGTAGCCCCCTATGGGCCTCCAAATATCACTTTGAATATTCCACCAAAACAGTCTTAGCGAAAGGCTTCTTGAGGGAAAAGCTCTAACTCTGTGAGATGAAATAACAGAACGAAAAGCAGTTTCTCAGAAAGCTTCTTTCCGGTTTTTAACGGAAGAGATTTCCTTTTTCACCATAGCCCTCTGTGGAGTTCCAAATATCACTTTGCCAGTCCCACAAGAACAGTCTTAGCGACAGGCTTCATGAGGGGAAAACTGTAACTCTGTAAGATGATTTAACTGAACACAAAGCAGTTTCTCAGAAAGCTTCTTTTTGGTTTTTATCTTAGGATATTTCCCTTTTCTCCATAATCCTCTATTGGCTTCCAATATCACTTTGCAAATTCCACAAGAACAGTCTCAGTGAACGGCTTCTTGACGGGAAAGCTGTAACTGTGTGAGATGAATTAAAAGACAAAGCAGTTTCACAGAAAGCTTCTTTTCAGTTTTTATCTTAGGACAATTTCTTTTTCACCATAGCCTTATATGGGCTTCCAAATATCACTTTGCAAATTCCACAAGAACAAAGTTAGCGAAAGGCTTCTTCAGGGGAAAGCTGTAACTCTGTGAGATGAATTAAGAGAACACAAAGCAGTTTCTCAGAAAGCTTCTATCCAGTTTTTAACGGAAGATATTTCCTTTTTCTGCATAGACTTCTAACGGCTTCCAAATATCACCTTGCAAATTCCACAGGAACAGTCTTAGTGAACGGCTTGTTGTGGCGAAAGCTATAACTCTGTGAGATGAATTAAGAGAATACAATGCAGTTTCTCTGAAAGCTCCTTTTCGGTTTTTATCTTAGGAAATTACCTTTTTCGCGATAATCCTCTATGGGCTTCCAATATCACTTTGCAAATTCCACAAGAACAGTCTCAGTGAACGGCTTGTTTAGGGGAAAGCTGTAACTCTGTGAGATGAATTAAGAGAACACAGCGCAGTTTCTCATAAAGCTTCCTTTCGGTTTTTATCTTAGGATATTTTCTTTTTCGCCAGAGCCCCCTATGGGCTTCCAAATATCACTTTGCAAATTCCACAAGAATAGTCTTAGGGAAAGACTTCTTGAGGGGAAAGCTGTAACTCTTTGAGATCAATTAACAAAAAAAAAGCAGTTTCTCAGAAATCTTCTTTCAAGTTTTTAACGGAAGATATTTACTTTTTCACCATAACCCTCTATGGGCTTCCAAATATCACATTTCAAGTTCCACACGAACAGTCTTAGCGAAAGGCTTTAGGAGGAGAAAGCTTAACCGTTTTTCAGTAAGCTTCTTTCCACTTTTTAACGGAAGATTTTCTTTTTCACCATGGCCCTCAATGGGCTTCCAAATATCACTTTGCAAATATCACAAGAACAGTCTTACTGAACGGCTTCTTGAGAGGAAAGCTGTAACTCTGTGAGATGAACAAACAGAACACAAAGCAGTTTCTCAGAAAGTTTCTTTCCAGTTTTTAACGGAAGATATTTCCTTTTCCACCATAGCCCTCTAAGGGCTTCCGAATATCACTTTGCAAATTCCACAAGAACAGTCTTAGCGAAAGGCTTCTTGAAGGGAAAGCTGTAACTCTGTGAGATGAATTAACAGAACCCACAGCAGTTTCTCAGAAATCTTCTTTCCAGTTTTTAACGGAAGATATTTCCTTTTTCAGCATAGCCCTCTATGGGCTTCCAAATATCACTTTGCAAATTCCACAAGAACAGTCTTAGGAAAAGGCTTCTTGAGGGGAAAGCTGTAGCTCTGTGAGATGAATTAATAGAACACAAAGCAGTTTCTCAGAAAACTTCTTTCCGGTTTATATCGGAAGATATTTCCTTTTTCACCGTATCCCTCTATGGGCTTCCAAATATCACTTTGCAACATCCACAAGAACAGTCTTAGCGAAAGGCTTCTTGAGACAGGCTTTTTAGGGGAAAGCTGTAACTCTGTGAGTTGAATTAACAGAACACAAAGCAGGTTATCAGAAAGCTTGTTTACAGTTTTTAACGGAAGATATTTCCTTTTTCACCGTATCCCTCTATGGGCTTCCAAATATCCCTTTGCAACATCCACAAGAACAGTCTTAGCGAAAGGCTTCTTGAGGGGAAAGCTGTAGCTCTGTGAGATGAATTAACAGACAACAAAGCAGTTACTCAGAAAGCTTCTTTCCAGTTTTTAACGGAAGAGATTTCCTTTTTCACCATATCCCTCTATGGGCTTCGAAATATCACTTTGCAAATTCTGCAAGAACAGTCTTAGTGAACGGCTTCTTGAGGGGAAAGCTATAACTCTGTGAGATGAAATAAGAGAACACAGTGCAGTTTTTCAGAAAGCATCTTTTCGGTTTTTATGTTACGATATTTTCTTTCTCACCATAGCTCTCTAAGGGCTTCCAAATATCACTTTGCAAATTCCACAAGAACAGTCTTAGGGGAAGGCTTCTTGAAGGGAAAGCTGTAACACTGTGAGATGAATTAACAGAACACAAAGTAGTTTCTCAGAAAGCTTCTTTCCAGTTTTTAACGGAAGTTATTTCCTTTATTACCATAGCCTTCTATGGGCTTCCATATATCAGTTTGCAAATTTCACAAGAACAGTCTTATCGAAGGGCTTCTTGAGGAGAAAGCTGTAACGCTCTGAGATTAATTAACAGACAACAAAGCAGTTACTCAGAATTCTTCTTTCAAGTTTTTAACCGAAGATATTTCCTTTTTCACCATAGCCCTCTATGGGTTTCCAAATACCACATTTCAAGTTCCACAAGAACAGTCTTAGCGAAAGGCTATTTGAGGGGAAAGCTGTAAATCTGTAAGATGAATTAACAGACACAAAACTGTTTCTCAGAAAGCTTCTTTCCAGCTTTTATCTTAGGATATTTCCTTTTTCACCGTAGCCCTCTATGGGCTTCCAAATATCACTTTGCAAATTCCACAAGAACAGTCTTAGAGAAAGGCTTCTTGAGGGGAAATCTGAAACTCTGTGCGATGAATTAAACGAACACAAAACAGTTTCTCAGAAAGCCTCTTTTCAGTTTTTATCTTAGGATATTTCCTTTTTCACCATAGACCTCTATGGGCTTCCAAAAATCACTTTCAAATTCCACAAAAACAGTCTTGGGGAAAGGCTTCTTGAGGGGAAATCTGTAACTCTGTGAGATGAATTAACAAACACAAAGCAGTTTCTCAGAAATCTTCTTTTCATTTTTTAATGGAAGATACTTTCTTTTTTGCCACAGCTCTCTATGGGCTTCCAAATATCACATTTGAAATTCCACAAGAACAGTCTTAGCGAAAGGTTTTTTGAGGAGAAAGATGTAAATCTGTAAGATGATTTAACAGACACAAAACAGTTTCTCAGAAATCTTCTTTTCACTTTTTAATGGAAGATGTTTTCTATTTCATGATAGCCCTCTATGGGCTTTCAAATATCACTCTGCAAACTCCACAAGAACAGCCTTAGCGAAAATCTTCATTGGGAGAAAGCTGTAACTCTGTGAGATGAATTAACAGAACACAAAGCAGTTTCTCAGAAAGTTTCTTTCCAGTTTTTAATGGAAGATATTTCCTTTTCCACCATAGCCCTCTATGGGCTTCCAAATATCACTTTGCAAATTCCACAAGAACAGTCTTAGCGAAAGGCTTCTTGAAAGGAAAGCTGTAACTCTGTGAGATGAATTAATAGAACCCACAGCAGTTTCTCAGAAATCTTCTTTCCAGTTTTTAACGGAAGATATTTCCTTTTTCAGCATAGCCCTCTATGGGCATCCAAATATCACATTGCAAATTCCACAAGAACAGTCTTAGGGTAAGCCTTCTTGAGGGAAAAGCTGTGACTCCGTGAGATGAACTAACAGAACACAAAGCAGTTTCTCAGAACGCTTCTTTTCGGTTTTTATCTTAGGATATTTCTATTTTCACCATAGCCCTGTAAGGGTTTCCAAATAAGACTTTGCAAATTCCACAACAACTGCGTTATTGAAAGGCTTCTTGAGGTTAAAGCTGTAATGCTCTGAAATGAATTAACAGAACACAAAGAAGTTTCTCAGAGAGATTCCTTTGGGTTTTTATCTTAGGATATTTGCTTTTTCACCATAGCTCTCTATGGGCTTCCAAATATCACCTTGCAAATTTCACAAGAACAGTCTTTGGGAAAGGTTTCTTGAGGGAAAAGCTGTAACTCTGTGAGGTGAATTAACAGAACCCAAATCAGTTTCTCAGATATCTTCTTTCCAGTTTTTAACAGAAGATATTTCCTTTTTCACCTTAACCCTCTGTGGGCTTCCAATATAACTTTGCAAATTCCACAAGAAACGTCTTAGCGAAAGGCTTCTTGAGGAGAAAGCTGTAACTCTGTGAGATGAATTAACAGAACAGAAAACAGTTTCTCGGAAAGCTTCTTTCCAGTTTTTAAAGTAAAATATTTCCTTTTTCACCATAGACCTCTATGGGCTTCCAAATATCACTTTGCAAATTCCACAAGAACAGCCTTAGCGAAAGGCTTCTTGAGGGGAAAGCTGTAACTCTGTGAGATGAATTAACAGAACACAAAGCAGTTTCTCAGAAAGCTACTTTTCAGTTTATATCTTAGGATATTTCCTTTTTCACCATAGCCCTCTATGGGCTTCCAAATAGCAGTTTGCAAATTTCACAAAAAACTGTCTTAGTGAACGGCTTCTTGAGGGGAAAGCTGTAACTCTGTGAGATGAACTAACAGAACACAAAGCAATTTCCCAGAAAGCTTCTTTTCAGTTTTCATCTTAGCATAATTCCATTTTCAGCGTAGACCTCAATGGGCTTCCAAATATCACTTTGCATATTCCACAAGAACAGTCTTAGAGAAAGGCTTCTTGAGGGGAAAGCTATAACTCTGTGAGATGAATTAACAGAACACAAAGCAGTTTCTCAGAAAGCTTTTTTCAGCTTTTAACGGAAGACAGTTCCTTTTTCACCATAGCCCTCTACTTGCTTCACAATATCACTTTGCTAATTGTAGAAGAACAGTCTTTGCGAAAGTCTTCTTGAGGGGAAAGCTGTAACACTGTGTGATCAATTAACGGAAAACAAAGCAGTCTCTCAGAACGTTTCTTTCCAGTTTTTAACGGAAGATATTTCCTTTTTCACCATAGACCTCTAAGGACTTCCAAATATCACTTTGCAAATCCCACAAGAAAAGTCTTAGCGAAAGGCTTCATGAGGGGAAACTGTAACTCTGTAAGATGATTTAACAGAACAAAAAGCAGTTTCTCAGAAAGCTTCTTTCCAGTTTGTAACCGAAGATATTTCGTTTTTCACCGTAGCCCCCTATGGGCCTCCAAATATCACTTTGAATATTCCACCAAAACAGTCTTAGCGAAAGGCTTCTTGAGGGAAAAGCTCTAACTCTGTGAGATGAAATAACAGAACGAAAAGCAGTTTCTCAGAAAGCTTCTTTCCGGTTTTTAACGGAAGAGATTTCCTTTTTCACCATAGCCCTCTGTGGAGTTCCAAATATCACTTTGCCAGTCCCACAAGAACAGTCTTAGCGACAGGCTTCATGAGGGGAAAACTGTAACTCTGTAAGATGATTTAACTGAACACAAAGCAGTTTCTCAGAAAGCTTCTTTTTGGTTTTTATCTTAGGATATTTCCCTTTTCTCCATAATCCTCTATTGGCTTCCAATATCACTTTGCAAATTCCACAAGAACAGTCTCAGTGAACGGCTTCTTGACGGGAAAGCTGTAACTGTGTGAGATGAATTAAAAGACAAAGCAGTTTCACAGAAAGCTTCTTTTCAGTTTTTATCTTAGGACAATTTCTTTTTCACCATAGCCTTATATGGGCTTCCAAATATCACTTTGCAAATTCCACAAGAACAAAGTTAGCGAAAGGCTTCTTCAGGGGAAAGCTGTAACTCTGTGAGATGAATTAAGAGAACACAAAGCAGTTTCTCAGAAAGCTTCTATCCAGTTTTTAACGGAAGATATTTCCTTTTTCTGCATAGACTTCTAACGGCTTCCAAATATCACCTTGCAAATTCCACAGGAACAGTCTTAGTGAACGGCTTGTTGTGGCGAAAGCTATAACTCTGTGAGATGAATTAAGAGAATACAATGCAGTTTCTCTGAAAGCTCCTTTTCGGTTTTTATCTTAGCAAATTACCTTTTTCGCGATAATCCTCTATGGGCTTCCAATATCACTTTGCAAATTCCACAAGAACAGTCTCAGTGAACGGCTTGTTTAGGGGAAAGCTGTAACTCTGTGAGATGAATTAAGAGAACACAGCGCAGTTTCTCATAAAGCTTCCTTTCGGTTTTTATCTTAGGATATTTTCTTTTTCGCCAGAGCCCCCTATGGGCTTCCAAATATCACTTTGCAAATTCCACAAGAATAGTCTTAGGGAAAGACTTCTTGAGGGGAAAGCTGTAACTCTTTGAGATCAATTAACAAAAAAAAAGCAGTTTCTCAGAAATCTTCTTTCAAGTTTTTAACGGAAGATATTTACTTTTTCACCATAACCCTCTATGGGCTTCCAAATATCACATTTCAAGTTCCACACGAACAGTCTTAGCGAAAGGCTTTAGGAGGAGAAAGCTTAACCGTTTTTCAGAACGCTTCTTTCCACTTTTTAACGGAAGATATTTCCTTTTTCACCATGGCCCTCAATGGGCTTCCAAATATCACTTTGCAAATATCACAAGAACAGTCTTACTGAACGGCTTCTTGAGAGGAAAGCTGTAACTCTGTGAGATGAACTAACAGAACACAAAGCAGTTTCTCAGAAAGCTTCTTTCCAGTTTTTAACGGAAGATATTTCCTTTTTCAGCATAGCCCTCTATGGGCTTCCGAATATCACTTTGCAAATTCCACAAGAACAGTCTTAGGAAAAGGCTTCTTGAGGGGAAAGCTGTAGCTCTGTGAGATGAATTAATAGAACACAAAGCAGTTTCTCAGAAAACTTCTTTCTGGTTTATATCGGAAGATATTTCCTTTTTCACCGTATCCCTCTATGGGCTTCCAAATATCACTTTGCAACATCCACAAGAACAGTCTTAGCGAAAGGCTTCTTGAGACAGGCTTTTTAGGGGAAAGCTGTAACTCTGTGAGTTGAATTAACAGAACACAAAGCAGGTTATCAGAAAGCTTGTTTACAGTTTTTAACGGAAGATATTTCCTTTTTCACCGTATCCCTCTATGGGCTTCCAAATATCCCTTTGCAACATCCACAAGAACAGTCTTAGCGAAAGGCTTCTTGAGGGGAAAGCTGTAGCTCTGTGAGATTAATTAACAGACAACAAAGCAGTTACTCAGAAAGCTTCTTTCCAGTTTTTAACGGAAGAGATTTCCTTTTTCACCATATCCCTCTATGGGCTTCGAAATATCACTTTGCAAATTCTGCAAGAACAGTCTTAGTGAACGGCTTCTTGAGGGGAAAGCTATAACTCTGTGAGATGAAATAAGAGAACACAGTGCAGTTTTTCAGAAAGCATCTTTTCGGTTTTTATGTTACGATATTTTCTTTCTCACCATAGCTCTCTAAGGGCTTCCAAATATCACTTTGCAAATTCCACAAGAACAGTCTTAGGGGAAGGCTTCTTGAAGGGAAAGCTGTAACACTGTGAGATGAATTAACAGAACACAAAGTAGTTTCTCAGAAAGCTTCTTTCCAGTTTTTAACGGAAGTTATTTCCTTTATTACCATAGCCTTCTATGGGCTTCCATATATCAGTTTGCAAATTTCACAAGAACAGTCTTATCGAAGGGCTTCTTGAGGAGAAAGCTGTAACGCTCTGAGATTAATTAACAGACAACAAAGCAGTTACTCAGAATTCTTCTTTCAAGTTTTTAACGGAAGATATTTCCTTTTTCACCATAGCCCTC
Source organism: Chlorocebus sabaeus (assembly GCF_047675955.1). Lineage (NCBI taxonomy): Eukaryota > Metazoa > Chordata > Mammalia > Primates > Cercopithecidae > Chlorocebus > Chlorocebus sabaeus. Next base: position 423,187 of record NW_027327541.1, on the reverse strand, counting down.
TATGGGTTTCCAAATACCACATTTCAAGTTCCACAAGAACAGTCTTAGCGAAAGGCTATTTGAGGTGAAAGCTGTAAATCTGTAAGATGAATTAACAGACACAAAACTGTTTCTCAGAAAGCTTCTTTCCAGTTTTTATCTTAGGATATTTCCTTTTTCACCGTAGCCCTCTATGGGCTTCCAAATATCACTTTGCAAATTCCACAAGAACAGTCTTAGAGAAAGGCTTCTTGAGGGGAAATCTGAAACTCTGTGCGATGAATTAAACGAACACAAAACAGTTTCTCAGAAAGCCTCTTTTCAGTTTTTATCTTAGGATATTTCCTTTTTCACCATAGACCTCTATGGGCTTCCAAAAATCACTTTCAAATTCCACAAAAACAGGCTTGGGGAAAGGCTTCTTGAGGGGAAATCTGTAACTCTGTGAGATGAATTAACAAACACAAAGCAGTTTCTCAGAAATCTTCTTTTCATTTTTTAACGGAAGATACTTTCTTTTTTGCCACAGCTCTCTATGGGCTTCCAAATATCACATTTGAAATTCCACAAGAACAGTCTTAGCGAAAGGTTTTTTGAGGAGAAAGATGTAAATCTGTAAGATGATTTAACAGACACAAAACAGTTTCTCAGAAAGCTTCTTTTCACTTTTTAATGGAAGATGTTTTCTATTTCATGATAGCCCTCTATGGGCTTTCAAATATCACTCTGCAAACTCCACAAGAACAGCCTTAGCGAAAATCTTCATTGGGAGAAAGCTGTAACTCTGTGAGATGAATTAACAGAACACAAAGCAGTTTCTCAGAAAGTTTCTTTCCAGTTTTTAATGGAAGATATTTCCTTTTCCACCATAGCCCTCTATGGGCTTCCAAATATCACTTTGCAAATTCCACAAGAACAGTCTTAGCGAAAGGCTTCTTGAAAGGAAAGCTGTAACTCTGTGAGATGAATTAATAGAACCCACAGCAGTTTCTCAGAAATCTTCTTTCCAGTTTTTAACGGAAGATATTTCCTTTTTCAGCATAGCCCTCTATGGGCATCCAAATATCACATTGCAAATTCCACAAGAACAGTCTTAGGGTAAGCCTTCTTGAGGGAAAAGCTGTGACTCCGTGAGATGAACTAACAGAACACAAAGCAGTTTCTCAGAACGCTTCTTTTCGGTTTTTATCTTAGGATATTTCTATTTTCACCATAGCCCTGTAAGGGTTTCCAAATAAGACTTTGCAAATTCCACAACAACTGCGTTATTGAAAGGCTTCTTGAGGTTAAAGCTGTAATTCTCTGAAATGAATTAACAGAACACAAAGAAGTTTCTCAGAGAGATTCCTTTGGGTTTTTATCTTAGGATATTTGCTTTTTCACCATAGCTCTCTATGGGCTTCCAAATATCACCTTGCAAATTTCACAAGAACAGTCTTCGGGAAAGGTTTCTTGAGGGAAAAGCTGTAACTCTGTGAGGTGAATTAACAGAACCCAAATCAGTTTCTCAGATATCTTCTTTCCAGTTTTTAACGGAAGATATTTCCTTTTTCACCTTAACCCTCTGTGGGCTTCCAATATAACTTTGCAAATTCCACAAGAAACGTCTTAGCGAAAGGCTTCTTGAGGAGAAAGCTGTAACTCTGTGAGATGAATTAACAGAACACAAAACAGTTTCTCAGAAAGCTTCTTTCCAGTTTTTAAAGTAAAATATTTCCTTTTTCACCATAGACCTCTATGGGCTTCCAAATATCACTTTGCAAATTCCACAAGAACAGCCTTAGAGAAAGGCTTCTTGAGGGGAAAGCTGTAACTCTGTGAGATGAATTAACAGAACACAAAGCAGTTTCTCAGAAAGCTACTTTTCAGTTTATATCTTAGGATATTTCCTTTTTCACCATAGCCCTCTATGGGCTTCCAAATAGCAGTTTGCAAATTTCACAAAAACTGTCTTAGTGAACGGCTTCTTGAGGGGAAAGCTGTAACTCTGTGAGATGAACTAACAGAACACAAAGCAATTTCCCAGAAAGCTTCTTTTCAGTTTTCATCTTAGCATAATTCCATTTTCAGCGTAGACCTCAATGGGCTTCCAAATATCACTTTGCATATTCCACAAGAACAGTCTTAGAGAAAGGCTTCTTGAGGGGAAAGCTATAACTCTGTGAGATGAATTAACAGAACACAAAGCAGTTTCTCAGAAAGCTTTTTTCAGCTTTTAACGGAAGACAGTTCCTTTTTCACCATAGCCCTCTACTTGCTTCACAATATCACTTTGCTAATTGTAGAAGAACAGTCTTTGCGAAAGTCTTCTTGAGGGGAAAGCTGTAACACTGTGTGATCAATTAACGGAAAACAAAGCAGTCTCTCAGAACGTTTCTTTCCAGTTTTTAACGGAAGATATTTCCTTTTTCACCATAGACCTCTAAGGACTTCCAAATATCACTTTGCAAATCCCACAAGAAAAGTCTTAGCGAAAGGCTTCATGAGGGGAAACTGTAACTCTGTAAGATGATTTAACAGAACAAAAAGCAGTTTCTCAGAAAGCTTCTTTCCAGTTTGTAACCGAAGATATTTCGTTTTTCACCGTAGCCCCCTATGGGCCTCCAAATATCACTTTGAATATTCCACCAAAACAGTCTTAGCGAAAGGCTTCTTGAGGGAAAAGCTCTAACTCTGTGAGATGAAATAACAGAACGAAAAGCAGTTTCTCAGAAAGCTTCTTTCCGGTTTTTAACGGAAGAGATTTCCTTTTTCACCATAGCCCTCTGTGGAGTTCCAAATATCACTTTGCCAGTCCCACAAGAACAGTCTTAGCGACAGGCTTCATGAGGGGAAAACTGTAACTCTGTAAGATGATTTAACTGAACACAAAGCAGTTTCTCAGAAAGCTTCTTTTTGGTTTTTATCTTAGGATATTTCCCTTTTCTCCATAATCCTCTATTGGCTTCCAATATCACTTTGCAAATTCCACAAGAACAGTCTCAGTGAACGGCTTCTTGACGGGAAAGCTGTAACTGTGTGAGATGAATTAAAAGACAAAGCAGTTTCACAGAAAGCTTCTTTTCAGTTTTTATCTTAGGACAATTTCTTTTTCACCATAGCCTTATATGGGCTTCCAAATATCACTTTGCAAATTCCACAAGAACAAAGTTAGCGAAAGGCTTCTTCAGGGGAAAGCTGTAACTCTGTGAGATGAATTAAGAGAACACAAAGCAGTTTCTCAGAAAGCTTCTATCCAGTTTTTAACGGAAGATATTTCCTTTTTCTGCATAGACTTCTAACGGCTTCCAAATATCACCTTGCAAATTCCACAGGAACAGTCTTAGTGAACGGCTTGTTGTGGCGAAAGCTATAACTCTGTGAGATGAATTAAGAGAATACAATGCAGTTTCTCTGAAAGCTCCTTTTCGGTTTTTATCTTAGGAAATTACCTTTTTCGCGATAATCCTCTATGGGCTTCCAATATCACTTTGCAAATTCCACAAGAACAGTCTCAGTGAACGGCTTGTTTAGGGGAAAGCTGTAACTCTGTGAGATGAATTAAGAGAACACAGCGCAGTTTCTCATAAAGCTTCCTTTCGGTTTTTATCTTAGGATATTTTCTTTTTCGCCAGAGCCCCCTATGGGCTTCCAAATATCACTTTGCAAATTCCACAAGAATAGTCTTAGGGAAAGACTTCTTGAGGGGAAAGCTGTAACTCTTTGAGATCAATTAACAAAAAAAAAGCAGTTTCTCAGAAATCTTCTTTCAAGTTTTTAACGGAAGATATTTACTTTTTCACCATAACCCTCTATGGGCTTCCAAATATCACATTTCAAGTTCCACACGAACAGTCTTAGCGAAAGGCTTTAGGAGGAGAAAGCTTAACCGTTTTTCAGTAAGCTTCTTTCCACTTTTTAACGGAAGATTTTCTTTTTCACCATGGCCCTCAATGGGCTTCCAAATATCACTTTGCAAATATCACAAGAACAGTCTTACTGAACGGCTTCTTGAGAGGAAAGCTGTAACTCTGTGAGATGAACAAACAGAACACAAAGCAGTTTCTCAGAAAGTTTCTTTCCAGTTTTTAACGGAAGATATTTCCTTTTCCACCATAGCCCTCTAAGGGCTTCCGAATATCACTTTGCAAATTCCACAAGAACAGTCTTAGCGAAAGGCTTCTTGAAGGGAAAGCTGTAACTCTGTGAGATGAATTAACAGAACCCACAGCAGTTTCTCAGAAATCTTCTTTCCAGTTTTTAACGGAAGATATTTCCTTTTTCAGCATAGCCCTCTATGGGCTTCCAAATATCACTTTGCAAATTCCACAAGAACAGTCTTAGGAAAAGGCTTCTTGAGGGGAAAGCTGTAGCTCTGTGAGATGAATTAATAGAACACAAAGCAGTTTCTCAGAAAACTTCTTTCCGGTTTATATCGGAAGATATTTCCTTTTTCACCGTATCCCTCTATGGGCTTCCAAATATCACTTTGCAACATCCACAAGAACAGTCTTAGCGAAAGGCTTCTTGAGACAGGCTTTTTAGGGGAAAGCTGTAACTCTGTGAGTTGAATTAACAGAACACAAAGCAGGTTATCAGAAAGCTTGTTTACAGTTTTTAACGGAAGATATTTCCTTTTTCACCGTATCCCTCTATGGGCTTCCAAATATCCCTTTGCAACATCCACAAGAACAGTCTTAGCGAAAGGCTTCTTGAGGGGAAAGCTGTAGCTCTGTGAGATGAATTAACAGACAACAAAGCAGTTACTCAGAAAGCTTCTTTCCAGTTTTTAACGGAAGAGATTTCCTTTTTCACCATATCCCTCTATGGGCTTCGAAATATCACTTTGCAAATTCTGCAAGAACAGTCTTAGTGAACGGCTTCTTGAGGGGAAAGCTATAACTCTGTGAGATGAAATAAGAGAACACAGTGCAGTTTTTCAGAAAGCATCTTTTCGGTTTTTATGTTACGATATTTTCTTTCTCACCATAGCTCTCTAAGGGCTTCCAAATATCACTTTGCAAATTCCACAAGAACAGTCTTAGGGGAAGGCTTCTTGAAGGGAAAGCTGTAACACTGTGAGATGAATTAACAGAACACAAAGTAGTTTCTCAGAAAGCTTCTTTCCAGTTTTTAACGGAAGTTATTTCCTTTATTACCATAGCCTTCTATGGGCTTCCATATATCAGTTTGCAAATTTCACAAGAACAGTCTTATCGAAGGGCTTCTTGAGGAGAAAGCTGTAACGCTCTGAGATTAATTAACAGACAACAAAGCAGTTACTCAGAATTCTTCTTTCAAGTTTTTAACGGAAGATATTTCCTTTTTCACCATAGCCCTCTATGGGTTTCCAAATACCACATTTCAAGTTCCACAAGAACAGTCTTAGCGAAAGGCTATTTGAGGGGAAAGCTGTAAATCTGTAAGATGAATTAACAGACACAAAACTGTTTCTCAGAAAGCTTCTTTCCAGCTTTTATCTTAGGATATTTCCTTTTTCACCGTAGCCCTCTATGGGCTTCCAAATATCACTTTGCAAATTCCACAAGAACAGTCTTAGAGAAAGGCTTCTTGAGGGGAAATCTGAAACTCTGTGCGATGAATTAAACGAACACAAAACAGTTTCTCAGAAAGCCTCTTTTCAGTTTTTATCTTAGGATATTTCCTTTTTCACCATAGACCTCTATGGGCTTCCAAAAATCACTTTCAAATTCCACAAAAACAGTCTTGGGGAAAGGCTTCTTGAGGGGAAATCTGTAACTCTGTGAGATGAATTAACAAACACAAAGCAGTTTCTCAGAAATCTTCTTTTCATTTTTTAACGGAAGATACTTTCTTTTTTGCCACAGCTCTCTATGGGCTTCCAAATATCACATTTGAAATTCCACAAGAACAGTCTTAGCGAAAGGTTTTTTGAGGAGAAAGATGTAAATCTGTAAGATGATTTAACAGACACAAAACAGTTTCTCAGAAATCTTCTTTTCACTTTTTAATGGAAGATGTTTTCTATTTCATGATAGCCCTCTATGGGCTTTCAAATATCACTCTGCAAACTCCACAAGAACAGCCTTAGCGAAAATCTTCATTGGGAGAAAGCTGTAACTCTGTGAGATGAATTAACAGAACACAAAGCAGTTTCTCAGAAAGTTTCTTTCCAGTTTTTAATGGAAGATATTTCCTTTTCCACCATAGCCCTCTATGGGCTTCCAAATATCACTTTGCAAATTCCACAAGAACAGTCTTAGCGAAAGGCTTCTTGAAAGGAAAGCTGTAACTCTGTGAGATGAATTAATAGAACCCACAGCAGTTTCTCAGAAATCTTCTTTCCAGTTTTTAACGGAAGATATTTCCTTTTTCAGCATAGCCCTCTATGGGCATCCAAATATCACATTGCAAATTCCACAAGAACAGTCTTAGGGTAAGCCTTCTTGAGGGAAAAGCTGTGACTCCGTGAGATGAACTAACAGAACACAAAGCAGTTTCTCAGAACGCTTCTTTTCGGTTTTTATCTTAGGATATTTCTATTTTCACCATAGCCCTGTAAGGGTTTCCAAATAAGACTTTGCAAATTCCACAACAACTGCGTTATTGAAAGGCTTCTTGAGGTTAAAGCTGTAATGCTCTGAAATGAATTAACAGAACACAAAGAAGTTTCTCAGAGAGATTCCTTTGGGTTTTTATCTTAGGATATTTGCTTTTTCACCATAGCTCTCTATGGGCTTCCAAATATCACCTTGCAAATTTCACAAGAACAGTCTTCGGGAAAGGTTTCTTGAGGGAAAAGCTGTAACTCTGTGAGGTGAATTAACAGAACCCAAATCAGTTTCTCAGATATCTTCTTTCCAGTTTTTAACAGAAGATATTTCCTTTTTCACCTTAACCCTCTGTGGGCTTCCAATATAACTTTGCAAATTCCACAAGAAACGTCTTAGCGAAAGGCTTCTTGAGGAGAAAGCTGTAACTCTGTGAGATGAATTAACAGAACAGAAAACAGTTTCTCGGAAAGCTTCTTTCCAGTTTTTAAAGTAAAATATTTCCTTTTTCACCATAGACCTCTATGGGCTTCCAAATATCACTTTGCAAATTCCACAAGAACAGCCTTAGCGAAAGGCTTCTTGAGGGGAAAGCTGTAACTCTGTGAGATGAATTAACAGAACACAAAGCAGTTTCTCAGAAAGCTACTTTTCAGTTTATATCTTAGGATATTTCCTTTTTCACCATAGCCCTCTATGGGCTTCCAAATAGCAGTTTGCAAATTTCACAAAAACTGTCTTAGTGAACGGCTTCTTGAGGGGAAAGCTGTAACTCTGTGAGATGAACTAACAGAACACAAAGCAATTTCCCAGAAAGCTTCTTTTCAGTTTTCATCTTAGCATAATTCCATTTTCAGCGTAGACCTCAATGGGCTTCCAAATATCACTTTGCATATTCCACAAGAACAGTCTTAGAGAAAGGCTTCTTGAGGGGAAAGCTATAACTCTGTGAGATGAATTAACAGAACACAAAGCAGTTTCTCAGAAAGCTTTTTTCAGCTTTTAACGGAAGACAGTTCCTTTTTCACCATAGCCCTCTACTTGCTTCACAATATCACTTTGCTAATTGTAGAAGAACAGTCTTTGCGAAAGTCTTCTTGAGGGGAAAGCTGTAACACTGTGTGATCAATTAACGGAAAACAAAGCAGTCTCTCAGAACGTTTCTTTCCAGTTTTTAACGGAAGATATTTCCTTTTTCACCATAGACCTCTAAGGACTTCCAAATATCACTTTGCAAATCCCACAAGAAAAGTCTTAGCGAAAGGCTTCATGAGGGGAAACTGTAACTCTGTAAGATGATTTAACAGAACAAAAAGCAGTTTCTCAGAAAGCTTCTTTCCAGTTTGTAACCGAAGATATTTCGTTTTTCACCGTAGCCCCCTATGGGCCTCCAAATATCACTTTGAATATTCCACCAAAACAGTCTTAGCGAAAGGCTTCTTGAGGGAAAAGCTCTAACTCTGTGAGATGAAATAACAGAACGAAAAGCAGTTTCTCAGAAAGCTTCTTTCCGGTTTTTAACGGAAGAGATTTCCTTTTTCACCATAGCCCTCTGTGGAGTTCCAAATATCACTTTGCCAGTCCCACAAGAACAGTCTTAGCGACAGGCTTCATGAGGGGAAAACTGTAACTCTGTAAGATGATTTAACTGAACACAAAGCAGTTTCTCAGAAAGCTTCTTTTTGGTTTTTATCTTAGGATATTTCCCTTTTCTCCATAATCCTCTATTGGCTTCCAATATCACTTTGCAAATTCCACAAGAACAGTCTCAGTGAACGGCTTCTTGACGGGAAAGCTGTAACTGTGTGAGATGAATTAAAAGACAAAGCAGTTTCACAGAAAGCTTCTTTTCAGTTTTTATCTTAGGACAATTTCTTTTTCACCATAGCCTTATATGGGCTTCCAAATATCACTTTGCAAATTCCACAAGAACAAAGTTAGCGAAAGGCTTCTTCAGGGGAAAGCTGTAACTCTGTGAGATGAATTAAGAGAACACAAAGCAGTTTCTCAGAAAGCTTCTATCCAGTTTTTAACGGAAGATATTTCCTTTTTCTGCATAGACTTCTAACGGCTTCCAAATATCACCTTGCAAATTCCACAGGAACAGTCTTAGTGAACGGCTTGTTGTGGCGAAAGCTATAACTCTGTGAGATGAATTAAGAGAATACAATGCAGTTTCTCTGAAAGCTCCTTTTCGGTTTTTATCTTAGGAAATTACCTTTTTCGCGATAATCCTCTATGGGCTTCCAATATCACTTTGCAAATTCCACAAGAACAGTCTCAGTGAACGGCTTGTTTAGGGGAAAGCTGTAACTCTGTGAGATGAATTAAGAGAACACAGCGCAGTTTCTCATAAAGCTTCCTTTCGGTTTTTATCTTAGGATATTTTCTTTTTCGCCAGAGCCCCCTATGGGCTTCCAAATATCACTTTGCAAATTCCACAAGAATAGTCTTAGGGAAAGACTTCTTGAGGGGAAAGCTGTAACTCTTTGAGATCAATTAACAAAAAAAAAGCAGTTTCTCAGAAATCTTCTTTCAAGTTTTTAACGGAAGATATTTACTTTTTCACCATAACCCTCTATGGGCTTCCAAATATCACATTTCAAGTTCCACACGAACAGTCTTAGCGAAAGGCTTTAGGAGGAGAAAGCTTAACCGTTTTTCAGAAAGCTTCTTTCCACTTTTTAACGGAAGATATTTCCTTTTTCACCATGGCCCTCAATGGGCTTCCAAATATCACTTTGCAAATATCACAAGAACAGTCTTACTGAACGGCTTCTTGAGAGGAAAGCTGTAACTCTGTGAGATGAACTAACAGAACACAAAGCAGTTTCTCAGAAAGCTTCTTTCCAGTTTTTCACGGAAGATATTTCCTTTTTCAGCATAGCCCTCTATGGGCTTCCGAATATCACTTTGCAAATTCCACAAGAACAGTCTTAGGAAAAGGCTTCTTGAGGGGAAAGCTGTAGCTCTGTGAGATGAATTAATAGAACACAAAGCAGTTTCTCAGAAAACTTCTTTTCAGTTTATATCGGAAGATATTTCCTTTTTCACCGTATCCCTCTATGGGCTTCCAAATATCACTTTGCAACATCCACAAGAACAGTCTTAGCGAAAGGCTTCTTGAGACAGGCTTTTTAGGGGAAAGCTGTAACTCTGTGAGTTGAATTAACAGAACACAAAGCAGGTTATCAGAAAGCTTGTTTACAGTTTTTAACGGAAGATATTTCCTTTTTCACCGTATCCCTCTATGGGCTTCCAAATATCCCTTTGCAACATCCACAAGAACAGTCTTAGCGAAAGGCTTCTTGAGGGGAAAGCTGTAGCTCTGTGAGATGAATTAACAGACAACAAAGCAGTTACTCAGAAAGCTTCTTTCCAGTTTTTAACGGAAGAGATTTCCTTTTTCACCATATCCCTCTATGGGCTTCGAAATATCACTTTGCAAATTCTGCAAGAACAGTCTTAGTGAACGGCTTCTTGAGGGGAAAGCTATAACTCTGTGAGATGAAATAAGAGAACACAGTGCAGTTTTTCAGAAAGCATCTTTTCGGTTTTTATGTTACGATATTTTCTTTCTCACCATAGCTCTCTAAGGGCTTCCAAATATCACTTTGCAAATTCCACAAGAACAGTCTTAGGGGAAGGCTTCTTGAAGGGAAAGCTGTAACACTGTGAGATGAATTAACAGAACACAAAGTAGTTTCTCAGAAAGCTTCTTTCCAGTTTTTAACGGAAGTTATTTCCTTTATTACCATAGCCTTCTATGGGCTTCCATATATCAGTTTGCAAATTTCACAAGAACAGTCTTATCGAAGGGCTTCTTGAGGAGAAAGCTGTAACGCTCTGAGATTAATTAACAGACAACAAAGCAGTTACTCAGAATTCTTCTTTCAAGTTTTTAACGGAAGATATTTCCTTTTTCACCATAGCCCTCTATGGGTTTCCAAATACCACATTTCAAGTTCCACAAGAACAGTCTTAGCGAAAGGCTATTTGAGGTGAAAGCTGTAAATCTGTAAGATGAATTAACAGACACAAAACTGTTTCTCAGAAAGCTTCTTTCCAGTTTTTATCTTAGGATATTTCCTTTTTCACCGTAGCCCTCTATGGGCTTCCAAATATCACTTTGCAAATTCCACAAGAACAGTCTTAGAGAAAGGCTTCTTGAGGGGAAATCTGAAACTCTGTGCGATGAATTAAACGAACACAAAACAGTTTCTCAGAAAGCCTCTTTTCAGTTTTTATCTTAGGATATTTCCTTTTTCACCATAGACCTCTATGGGCTTCCAAAAATCACTTTCAAATTCCACAAAAACAGGCTTGGGGAAAGGCTTCTTGAGGGGAAATCTGTAACTCTGTGAGATGAATTAACAAACACAAAGCAGTTTCTCAGAAATCTTCTTTTCATTTTTTAACGGAAGATACTTTCTTTTTTGCCACAGCTCTCTATGGGCTTCCAAATATCACATTTGAAATTCCACAAGAACAGTCTTAGCGAAAGGTTTTTTGAGGAGAAAGATGTAAATCTGTAAGATGATTTAACAGACACAAAACAGTTTCTCAGAAAGCTTCTTTTCACTTTTTAATGGAAGATGTTTTCTATTTCATGATAGCCCTCTATGGGCTTTCAAATATCACTCTGCAAACTCCACAAGAACAGCCTTAGCGAAAATCTTCATTGGGAGAAAGCTGTAACTCTGTGAGATGAATTAACAGAACACAAAGCAGTTTCTCAGAAAGTTTCTTTCCAGTTTTTAATGGAAGATATTTCCTTTTCCACCATAGCCCTCTATGGGCTTCCAAATATCACTTTGCAAATTCCACAAGAACAGTCTTAGCGAAAGGCTTCTTGAAAGGAAAGCTGTAACTCTGTGAGATGAATTAATAGAACCCACAGCAGTTTCTCAGAAATCTTCTTTCCAGTTTTTAACGGAAGATATTTCCTTTTTCAGCATAGCCCTCTATGGGCATCCAAATATCACATTGCAAATTCCACAAGAACAGTCTTAGGGTAAGCCTTCTTGAGGGAAAAGCTGTGACTCCGTGAGATGAACTAACAGAACACAAAGCAGTTTCTCAGAACGCTTCTTTTCGGTTTTTATCTTAGGATATTTCTATTTTCACCATAGCCCTGTAAGGGTTTCCAAATAAGACTTTGCAAATTCCACAACAACTGCGTTATTGAAAGGCTTCTTGAGGTTAAAGCTGTAATGCTCTGAAATGAATTAACAGAACACAAAGAAGTTTCTCAGAGAGATTCCTTTGGGTTTTTATCTTAGGATATTTGCTTTTTCACCATAGCTCTCTATGGGCTTCCAAATATCACCTTGCAAATTTCACAAGAACAGTCTTCGGGAAAGGTTTCTTGAGGGAAAAGCTGTAACACTGTGAGGTGAATTAACAGAACCCAAATCAGTTTCTCAGATATCTTCTTTCCAGTTTTTAACAGAAGATATTTCCTTTTTCACCTTAACCCTCTGTGGGCTTCCAATATAACTTTGCAAATTCCACAAGAAACGTCTTAGCGAAAGGCTTCTTGAGGAGAAAGCTGTAACTCTGTGAGATGAATTAACAGAACAGAAAACAGTTTCTCGGAAAGCTTCTTTCCAGTTTTTAAAGTAAAATATTTCCTTTTTCACCATAGACCTCTATGGGCTTCCAAATATCACTTTGCAAATTCCACAAGAACAGCCTTAGCGAAAGGCTTCTTGAGGGGAAAGCTGTAACTCTGTGAGATGAATTAACAGAACACAAAGCAGTTTCTCAGAAAGCTACTTTTCAGTTTATATCTTAGGATATTTCCTTTTTCACCATAGCCCTCTATGGGCTTCCAAATAGCAGTTTGCAAATTTCACAAAAACTGTCTTAGTGAACGGCTTCTTGAGGGGAAAGCTGTAACTCTGTGAGATGAACTAACAGAACACAAAGCAATTTCCCAGAAAGCTTCTTTTCAGTTTTTATCTTAGCATAATTCCATTTTCAGCGTAGACCTCAATGGGCTTCCAAATATCACTTTGTATATTCCACAAGAACAGTCTTAGAGAAAGGCTTCTTGAGGGGAAAGCTATAACTCTGTGAGATGAATTAACAGAACACAAAGCAGTTTCTCAGAAAGCTTTTTTCAGCTTTTAACGGAAGACAGTTCCTTTTTCACCATAGCCCTCTACTTGCTTCACAATATCACTTTGCTAATTGTAGAAGAACAGTCTTTGCGAAAGTCTTCTTGAGGGGAAAGCTGTAACACTGTGTGATCAATTAACGGAAAACAAAGCAGTCTCTCAGAACGTTTCTTTCCAGTTTTTAACGGAAGATATTTCCTTTTTCACCATAGACCTCTAAGGACTTCCAAATATCACTTTGCAAATCCCACAAGAAAAGTCTTAGCGAAAGGCTTCATGAGGGGAAACTGTAACTCTGTAAGATGATTTAACAGAACAAAAAGCAGTTTCTCAGAAAGCTTCTTTCCAGTTTGTAACCGAAGATATTTCGTTTTTCACCGTAGCCCCCTATGGGCCTCCAAATATCACTTTGAATATTCCACCAAAACAGTCTTAGCGAAAGGCTTCTTGAGGGAAAAGCTCTAACTCTGTGAGATGAAATAACAGAATGAAAAGCAGTTTCTCAGAAAGCTTCTTTCCGGTTTTTAACGGAAGAGATTTCCTTTTTCACCATAGCCCTCTGTGGAGTTCCAAATATCACTTTGCCAGTCCCACAAGAACAGTCTTAGCGACAGGCTTCATGAGGGGAAAACTGTAACTCTGTAAGATGATTTAACTGAACACAAAGCAGTTTCTCAGAAAGCTTCTTTTTGGTTTTTATCTTAGGATATTTCCCTTTTCTCCATAATCCTCTATTGGCTTCCAATATCACTTTGCAAATTCCACAAGAACAGTCTCAGTGAACGGCTTCTTGACGGGAAAGCTGTAACTGTGTGAGATGAATTAAAAGACAAAGCAGTTTCACAGAAAGCTTCTTTTCAGTTTTTATCTTAGGACAATTTCTTTTTCACCATAGCCTTATATGGGCTTCCAAATATCACTTTGCAAATTCCACAAGAACAAAGTTAGCGAAAGGCTTCTTCAGGGGAAAGCTGTAACTCTGTGAGATGAATTAAGAGAACACAAAGCAGTTTCTCAGAAAGCTTCTATCCAGTTTTTAACGGAAGATATTTCCTTTTTCTGCATAGACTTCTAACGGCTTCCAAATATCACCTTGCAAATTCCACAGGAACAGTCTTAGTGAACGGCTTGTTGTGGCGAAAGCTATAACTCTGTGAGATGAATTAAGAGAATACAATGCAGTTTCTCTGAAAGCTCCTTTTCGGTTTTTATCTTAGCAAATTACCTTTTTCGCGATAATCCTCTATGGGCTTCCAATATCACTTTGGAAATTCCACAAGAACAGTCTCAGTGAACGGCTTGTTTAGGGGAAAGCTGTAACTCTGTGAGATGAATTAAGAGAACACAGCGCAGTTTCTCATAAAGCTTCCTTTCGGTTTTTATCTTAGGATATTTTCTTTTTCGCCAGAGCCCCCTATGGGCTTCCAAATATCACTTTGCAAATTCCACAAGAATAGTCTTAGGGAAAGACTTCTTGAGGGGAAAGCTGTAACTCTTTGAGATCAATTAACAAAAAAAAAGCAGTTTCTCAGAAATCTTCTTTCAAGTTTTTAACGGAAGATATTTACTTTTTCACCATAACCCTCTATGGGCTTCCAAATATCACATTTCAAGTTCCACACGAACAGTCTTAGCGAAAGGCTTTAGGAGGAGAAAGCTTAACCGTTTTTCAGAACGCTTCTTTCCACTTTTTAACGGAAGATATTTCCTTTTTCACCATGGCCCTCAATGGGCTTCCAAATATCACTTTGCAAATATCACAAGAACAGTCTTACTGAACGGCTTCTTGAGAGGAAAGCTGTAACTCTGTGAGATGAACTAACAGAACACAAAGCAGTTTCTCAGAAAGCTTCTTTCCAGTTTTTAACGGAAGATATTTCCTTTTTCAGCATAGCCCTCTATGGGCTTCCGAATATCACTTTGCAAATTCCACAAGAACAGTCTTAGGAAAAGGCTTCTTGAGGGGAAAGCTGTAGCTCTGTGAGATGAATTAATAGAACACAAAGCAGTTTCTCAGAAAACTTCTTTCTGGTTTATATCGGAAGATATTTCCTTTTTCACCGTATCCCTCTATGGGCTTCCAAATATCACTTTGCAACATCCACAAGAACAGTCTTAGCGAAAGGCTTCTTGAGACAGGCTTTTTAGGGGAAAGCTGTAACTCTGTGAGTTGAATTAACAGAACACAAAGCAGGTTATCAGAAAGCTTGTTTACAGTTTTTAACGGAAGATATTTCCTTTTTCACCGTATCCCTCTATGGGCTTCCAAATATCCCTTTGCAACATCCACAAGAACAGTCTTAGCGAAAGGCTTCTTGAGGGGAAAGCTGTAGCTCTGTGAGATGAATTAACAGACAACAAAGCAGTTACTCAGAAAGCTTCTTTCCAGTTTTTAACGGAAGAGATTTCCTTTTTCACCATATCCCTCTATGGGCTTCGAAATATCACTTTGCAAATTCTGCAAGAACAGTCTTAGTGAACGGCTTCTTGAGGGGAAAGCTATAACTCTGTGAGATGAAATAAGAGAACACAGTGCAGTTTTTCAGAAAGCATCTTTTCGGTTTTTATGTTACGATATTTTCTTTCTCACCATAGCTCTCTAAGGGCTTCCAAATATCACTTTGCAAATTCCACAAGAACAGTCTTAGGGGAAGGCTTCTTGAAGGGAAAGCTGTAACACTGTGAGATGAATTAACAGAACACAAAGTAGTTTCTCAGAAAGCTTCTTTCCAGTTTTTAACGGAAGTTATTTCCTTTATTACCATAGCCTTCTATGGGCTTCCATATATCAGTTTGCAAATTTCACAAGAACAGTCTTATCGAAGGGCTTCTTGAGGAGAAAGCTGTAACGCTCTGAGATTAATTAACAGACAACAAAGCAGTTACTCAGAATTCTTCTTTCAAGTTTTTAACGGAAGATATTTCCTTTTTCACCATAGCCCTCTATGGGTTTCCAAATACCACATTTCAAGTTCCACAAGAACAGTCTTAGCGAAAGGCTATTTGAGGTGAAAGCTGTAAATCTGTAAGATGAATTAACAGACACAAAACTGTTTCTCAGAAAGCTTCTTTCCAGTTTTTATCTTAGGATATTTCCTTTTTCACCGTAGCCCTCTATGGGCTTCCAAATATCACTTTGCAAATTCCACAAGAACAGTCTTAGAGAAAGGCTTCTTGAGGGGAAATCTGAAACTCTGTGCGATGAATTAAACGAACACAAAACAGTTTCTCAGAAAGCCTCTTTTCAGTTTTTATCTTAGGATATTTCCTTTTTCACCATAGACCTCTATGGGCTTCCAAAAATCACTTTCAAATTCCACAAAAACAGGCTTGGGGAAAGGCTTCTTGAGGGGAAATCTGTAACTCTGTGAGATGAATTAACAAACACAAAGCAGTTTCTCAGAAATCTTCTTTTCATTTTTTAACGGAAGATACTTTCTTTTTTGCCACAGCTCTCTATGGGCTTCCAAATATCACATTTGAAATTCCACAAGAACAGTCTTAGCGAAAGGTTTTTTGAGGAGAAAGATGTAAATCTGTAAGATGATTTAACAGACACAAAACAGTTTCTCAGAAAGCTTCTTTTCACTTTTTAATGGAAGATGTTTTCTATTTCATGATAGCCCTCTATGGGCTTTCAAATATCACTCTGCAAACTCCACAAGAACAGCCTTAGCGAAAATCTTCATTGGGAGAAAGCTGTAACTCTGTGAGATGAATTAACAGAACACAAAGCAGTTTCTCAGAAAGTTTCTTTCCAGTTTTTAATGGAAGATATTTCCTTTTCCACCATAGCCCTCTATGGGCTTCCAAATATCACTTTGCAAATTCCACAAGAACAGTCTTAGCGAAAGGCTTCTTGAAAGGAAAGCTGTAACTCTGTGAGATGAATTAATAGAACCCACAGCAGTTTCTCAGAAATCTTCTTTCCAGTTTTTAACGGAAGATATTTCCTTTTTCAGCATAGCCCTCTATGGGCATCCAAATATCACATTGCAAATTCCACAAGAACAGTCTTAGGGTAAGCCTTCTTGAGGGAAAAGCTGTGACTCCGTGAGATGAACTAACAGAACACAAAGCAGTTTCTCAGAACGCTTCTTTTCGGTTTTTATCTTAGGATATTTCTATTTTCACCATAGCCCTGTAAGGGTTTCCAAATAAGACTTTGCAAATTCCACAACAACTGCGTTATTGAAAGGCTTCTTGAGGTTAAAGCTGTAATTCTCTGAAATGAATTAACAGAACACAAAGAAGTTTCTCAGAGAGATTCCTTTGGGTTTTTATCTTAGGATATTTGCTTTTTCACCATAGCTCTCTATGGGCTTCCAAATATCACCTTGCAAATTTCACAAGAACAGTCTTTGGGAAAGGTTTCTTGAGGGAAAAGCTGTAACTCTGTGAGGTGAATTAACAGAACCCAAATCAGTTTCTCAGATATCTTCTTTCCAGTTTTTAACGGAAGATATTTCCTTTTTCACCTTAACCCTCTGTGGGCTTCCAATATAACTTTGCAAATTCCACAAGAAACGTCTTAGCGAAAGGCTTCTTGAGGAGAAAGCTGTAACTCTGTGAGATGAATTAACAGAACACAAAACAGTTTCTCAGAAAGCTTCTTTCCAGTTTTTAAAGTAAAATATTTCCTTT
Organism: Chlorocebus sabaeus; assembly: GCF_047675955.1. Taxonomy (NCBI): domain Eukaryota; kingdom Metazoa; phylum Chordata; class Mammalia; order Primates; family Cercopithecidae; genus Chlorocebus; species Chlorocebus sabaeus. The sequence goes on along the minus strand of NW_027327541.1, from coordinate 405,930 downwards.
TTCACCATAGACCTCTATGGGCTTCCAAATATCACTTTGCAAATTCCACAAGAACAGCCTTAGAGAAAGGCTTCTTGAGGGGAAAGCTGTAACTCTGTGAGATGAATTAACAGAACACAAAGCAGTTTCTCAGAAAGCTACTTTTCAGTTTATATCTTAGGATATTTCCTTTTTCACCATAGCCCTCTATGGGCTTCCAAATAGCAGTTTGCAAATTTCACAAAAACTGTCTTAGTGAACGGCTTCTTGAGGGGAAAGCTGTAACTCTGTGAGATGAACTAACAGAACACAAAGCAATTTCCCAGAAAGCTTCTTTTCAGTTTTCATCTTAGCATAATTCCATTTTCAGCGTAGACCTCAATGGGCTTCCAAATATCACTTTGCATATTCCACAAGAACAGTCTTAGAGAAAGGCTTCTTGAGGGGAAAGCTATAACTCTGTGAGATGAATTAACAGAACACAAAGCAGTTTCTCAGAAAGCTTTTTTCAGCTTTTAACGGAAGACAGTTCCTTTTTCACCATAGCCCTCTACTTGCTTCACAATATCACTTTGCTAATTGTAGAAGAACAGTCTTTGCGAAAGTCTTCTTGAGGGGAAAGCTGTAACACTGTGTGATCAATTAACGGAAAACAAAGCAGTCTCTCAGAACGTTTCTTTCCAGTTTTTAACGGAAGATATTTCCTTTTTCACCATAGACCTCTAAGGACTTCCAAATATCACTTTGCAAATCCCACAAGAAAAGTCTTAGCGAAAGGCTTCATGAGGGGAAACTGTAACTCTGTAAGATGATTTAACAGAACAAAAAGCAGTTTCTCAGAAAGCTTCTTTCCAGTTTGTAACCGAAGATATTTCGTTTTTCACCGTAGCCCCCTATGGGCCTCCAAATATCACTTTGAATATTCCACCAAAACAGTCTTAGCGAAAGGCTTCTTGAGGGAAAAGCTCTAACTCTGTGAGATGAAATAACAGAACGAAAAGCAGTTTCTCAGAAAGCTTCTTTCCGGTTTTTAACGGAAGAGATTTCCTTTTTCACCATAGCCCTCTGTGGAGTTCCAAATATCACTTTGCCAGTCCCACAAGAACAGTCTTAGCGACAGGCTTCATGAGGGGAAAACTGTAACTCTGTAAGATGATTTAACTGAACACAAAGCAGTTTCTCAGAAAGCTTCTTTTTGGTTTTTATCTTAGGATATTTCCCTTTTCTCCATAATCCTCTATTGGCTTCCAATATCACTTTGCAAATTCCACAAGAACAGTCTCAGTGAACGGCTTCTTGACGGGAAAGCTGTAACTGTGTGAGATGAATTAAAAGACAAAGCAGTTTCACAGAAAGCTTCTTTTCAGTTTTTATCTTAGGACAATTTCTTTTTCACCATAGCCTTATATGGGCTTCCAAATATCACTTTGCAAATTCCACAAGAACAAAGTTAGCGAAAGGCTTCTTCAGGGGAAAGCTGTAACTCTGTGAGATGAATTAAGAGAACACAAAGCAGTTTCTCAGAAAGCTTCTATCCAGTTTTTAACGGAAGATATTTCCTTTTTCTGCATAGACTTCTAACGGCTTCCAAATATCACCTTGCAAATTCCACAGGAACAGTCTTAGTGAACGGCTTGTTGTGGCGAAAGCTATAACTCTGTGAGATGAATTAAGAGAATACAATGCAGTTTCTCTGAAAGCTCCTTTTCGGTTTTTATCTTAGGAAATTACCTTTTTCGCGATAATCCTCTATGGGCTTCCAATATCACTTTGCAAATTCCACAAGAACAGTCTCAGTGAACGGCTTGTTTAGGGGAAAGCTGTAACTCTGTGAGATGAATTAAGAGAACACAGCGCAGTTTCTCATAAAGCTTCCTTTCGGTTTTTATCTTAGGATATTTTCTTTTTCGCCAGAGCCCCCTATGGGCTTCCAAATATCACTTTGCAAATTCCACAAGAATAGTCTTAGGGAAAGACTTCTTGAGGGGAAAGCTGTAACTCTTTGAGATCAATTAACAAAAAAAAAGCAGTTTCTCAGAAATCTTCTTTCAAGTTTTTAACGGAAGATATTTACTTTTTCACCATAACCCTCTATGGGCTTCCAAATATCACATTTCAAGTTCCACACGAACAGTCTTAGCGAAAGGCTTTAGGAGGAGAAAGCTTAACCGTTTTTCAGTAAGCTTCTTTCCACTTTTTAACGGAAGATTTTCTTTTTCACCATGGCCCTCAATGGGCTTCCAAATATCACTTTGCAAATATCACAAGAACAGTCTTACTGAACGGCTTCTTGAGAGGAAAGCTGTAACTCTGTGAGATGAACAAACAGAACACAAAGCAGTTTCTCAGAAAGTTTCTTTCCAGTTTTTAACGGAAGATATTTCCTTTTCCACCATAGCCCTCTAAGGGCTTCCGAATATCACTTTGCAAATTCCACAAGAACAGTCTTAGCGAAAGGCTTCTTGAAGGGAAAGCTGTAACTCTGTGAGATGAATTAACAGAACCCACAGCAGTTTCTCAGAAATCTTCTTTCCAGTTTTTAACGGAAGATATTTCCTTTTTCAGCATAGCCCTCTATGGGCTTCCAAATATCACTTTGCAAATTCCACAAGAACAGTCTTAGGAAAAGGCTTCTTGAGGGGAAAGCTGTAGCTCTGTGAGATGAATTAATAGAACACAAAGCAGTTTCTCAGAAAACTTCTTTCCGGTTTATATCGGAAGATATTTCCTTTTTCACCGTATCCCTCTATGGGCTTCCAAATATCACTTTGCAACATCCACAAGAACAGTCTTAGCGAAAGGCTTCTTGAGACAGGCTTTTTAGGGGAAAGCTGTAACTCTGTGAGTTGAATTAACAGAACACAAAGCAGGTTATCAGAAAGCTTGTTTACAGTTTTTAACGGAAGATATTTCCTTTTTCACCGTATCCCTCTATGGGCTTCCAAATATCCCTTTGCAACATCCACAAGAACAGTCTTAGCGAAAGGCTTCTTGAGGGGAAAGCTGTAGCTCTGTGAGATGAATTAACAGACAACAAAGCAGTTACTCAGAAAGCTTCTTTCCAGTTTTTAACGGAAGAGATTTCCTTTTTCACCATATCCCTCTATGGGCTTCGAAATATCACTTTGCAAATTCTGCAAGAACAGTCTTAGTGAACGGCTTCTTGAGGGGAAAGCTATAACTCTGTGAGATGAAATAAGAGAACACAGTGCAGTTTTTCAGAAAGCATCTTTTCGGTTTTTATGTTACGATATTTTCTTTCTCACCATAGCTCTCTAAGGGCTTCCAAATATCACTTTGCAAATTCCACAAGAACAGTCTTAGGGGAAGGCTTCTTGAAGGGAAAGCTGTAACACTGTGAGATGAATTAACAGAACACAAAGTAGTTTCTCAGAAAGCTTCTTTCCAGTTTTTAACGGAAGTTATTTCCTTTATTACCATAGCCTTCTATGGGCTTCCATATATCAGTTTGCAAATTTCACAAGAACAGTCTTATCGAAGGGCTTCTTGAGGAGAAAGCTGTAACGCTCTGAGATTAATTAACAGACAACAAAGCAGTTACTCAGAATTCTTCTTTCAAGTTTTTAACGGAAGATATTTCCTTTTTCACCATAGCCCTCTATGGGTTTCCAAATACCACATTTCAAGTTCCACAAGAACAGTCTTAGCGAAAGGCTATTTGAGGGGAAAGCTGTAAATCTGTAAGATGAATTAACAGACACAAAACTGTTTCTCAGAAAGCTTCTTTCCAGCTTTTATCTTAGGATATTTCCTTTTTCACCGTAGCCCTCTATGGGCTTCCAAATATCACTTTGCAAATTCCACAAGAACAGTCTTAGAGAAAGGCTTCTTGAGGGGAAATCTGAAACTCTGTGCGATGAATTAAACGAACACAAAACAGTTTCTCAGAAAGCCTCTTTTCAGTTTTTATCTTAGGATATTTCCTTTTTCACCATAGACCTCTATGGGCTTCCAAAAATCACTTTCAAATTCCACAAAAACAGTCTTGGGGAAAGGCTTCTTGAGGGGAAATCTGTAACTCTGTGAGATGAATTAACAAACACAAAGCAGTTTCTCAGAAATCTTCTTTTCATTTTTTAATGGAAGATACTTTCTTTTTTGCCACAGCTCTCTATGGGCTTCCAAATATCACATTTGAAATTCCACAAGAACAGTCTTAGCGAAAGGTTTTTTGAGGAGAAAGATGTAAATCTGTAAGATGATTTAACAGACACAAAACAGTTTCTCAGAAATCTTCTTTTCACTTTTTAATGGAAGATGTTTTCTATTTCATGATAGCTCTCTATGGGCTTTCAAATATCACTCTGCAAACTCCACAAGAACAGCCTTAGCGAAAATCTTCATTGGGAGAAAGCTGTAACTCTGTGAGATGAATTAACAGAACACAAAGCAGTTTCTCAGAAAGTTTCTTTCCAGTTTTTAATGGAAGATATTTCCTTTTCCACCATAGCCCTCTATGGGCTTCCAAATATCACTTTGCAAATTCCACAAGAACAGTCTTAGCGAAAGGCTTCTTGAAAGGAAAGCTGTAACTCTGTGAGATGAATTAATAGAACCCACAGCAGTTTCTCAGAAATCTTCTTTCCAGTTTTTAACGGAAGATATTTCCTTTTTCAGCATAGCCCTCTATGGGCATCCAAATATCACATTGCAAATTCCACAAGAACAGTCTTAGGGTAAGCCTTCTTGAGGGAAAAGCTGTGACTCCGTGAGATGAACTAACAGAACACAAAGCAGTTTCTCAGAACGCTTCTTTTCGGTTTTTATCTTAGGATATTTCTATTTTCACCATAGCCCTGTAAGGGTTTCCAAATAAGACTTTGCAAATTCCACAACAACTGCGTTATTGAAAGGCTTCTTGAGGTTAAAGCTGTAATGCTCTGAAATGAATTAACAGAACACAAAGAAGTTTCTCAGAGAGATTCCTTTGGGTTTTTATCTTAGGATATTTGCTTTTTCACCATAGCTCTCTATGGGCTTCCAAATATCACCTTGCAAATTTCACAAGAACAGTCTTCGGGAAAGGTTTCTTGAGGGAAAAGCTGTAACTCTGTGAGGTGAATTAACAGAACCCAAATCAGTTTCTCAGATATCTTCTTTCCAGTTTTTAACAGAAGATATTTCCTTTTTCACCTTAACCCTCTGTGGGCTTCCAATATAACTTTGCAAATTCCACAAGAAACGTCTTAGCGAAAGGCTTCTTGAGGAGAAAGCTGTAACTCTGTGAGATGAATTAACAGAACAGAAAACAGTTTCTCGGAAAGCTTCTTTCCAGTTTTTAAAGTAAAATATTTCCTTTTTCACCATAGACCTCTATGGGCTTCCAAATATCACTTTGCAAATTCCACAAGAACAGCCTTAGTGAAAGGCTTCTTGAGGGGAAAGCTGTAACTCTGTGAGATGAATTAACAGAACACAAAGCAGTTTCTCAGAAAGCTACTTTTCAGTTTATATCTTAGGATATTTCCTTTTTCACCATAGCCCTCTATGGGCTTCCAAATAGCAGTTTGCAAATTTCACAAAAACTGTCTTAGTGAACGGCTTCTTGAGGGGAAAGCTGTAACTCTGTGAGATGAACTAACAGAACACAAAGCAATTTCCCAGAAAGCTTCTTTTCAGTTTTCATCTTAGCATAATTCCATTTTCAGCGTAGACCTCAATGGGCTTCCAAATATCACTTTGCATATTCCACAAGAACAGTCTTAGAGAAAGGCTTCTTGAGGGGAAAGCTATAACTCTGTGAGATGAATTAACAGAACACAAAGCAGTTTCTCAGAAAGCTTTTTTCAGCTTTTAACGGAAGACAGTTCCTTTTTCACCATAGCCCTCTACTTGCTTCACAATATCACTTTGCTAATTGTAGAAGAACAGTCTTTGCGAAAGTCTTCTTGAGGGGAAAGCTGTAACACTGTGTGATCAATTAACGGAAAACAAAGCAGTCTCTCAGAACGTTTCTTTCCAGTTTTTAACGGAAGATATTTCCTTTTTCACCATAGACCTCTAAGGACTTCCAAATATCACTTTGCAAATCCCACAAGAAAAGTCTTAGCGAAAGGCTTCATGAGGGGAAACTGTAACTCTGTAAGATGATTTAACAGAACAAAAAGCAGTTTCTCAGAAAGCTTCTTTCCAGTTTGTAACCGAAGATATTTCGTTTTTCACCGTAGCCCCCTATGGGCCTCCAAATATCACTTTGAATATTCCACCAAAACAGTCTTAGCGAAAGGCTTCTTGAGGGAAAAGCTCTAACTCTGTGAGATGAAATAACAGAACGAAAAGCAGTTTCTCAGAAAGCTTCTTTCCGGTTTTTAACGGAAGAGATTTCCTTTTTCACCATAGCCCTCTGTGGAGTTCCAAATATCACTTTGCCAGTCCCACAAGAACAGTCTTAGCGACAGGCTTCATGAGGGGAAAACTGTAACTCTGTAAGATGATTTAACTGAACACAAAGCAGTTTCTCAGAAAGCTTCTTTTTGGTTTTTATCTTAGGATATTTCCCTTTTCTCCATAATCCTCTATTGGCTTCCAATATCACTTTGCAAATTCCACAAGAACAGTCTCAGTGAACGGCTTCTTGACGGGAAAGCTGTAACTGTGTGAGATGAATTAAAAGACAAAGCAGTTTCACAGAAAGCTTCTTTTCAGTTTTTATCTTAGGACAATTTCTTTTTCACCATAGCCTTATATGGGCTTCCAAATATCACTTTGCAAATTCCACAAGAACAAAGTTAGCGAAAGGCTTCTTCAGGGGAAAGCTGTAACTCTGTGAGATGAATTAAGAGAACACAAAGCAGTTTCTCAGAAAGCTTCTATCCAGTTTTTAACGGAAGATATTTCCTTTTTCTGCATAGACTTCTAACGGCTTCCAAATATCACCTTGCAAATTCCACAGGAACAGTCTTAGTGAACGGCTTGTTGTGGCGAAAGCTATAACTCTGTGAGATGAATTAAGAGAATACAATGCAGTTTCTCTGAAAGCTCCTTTTCGGTTTTTATCTTAGGAAATTACCTTTTTCGCGATAATCCTCTATGGGCTTCCAATATCACTTTGCAAATTCCACAAGAACAGTCTCAGTGAACGGCTTGTTTAGGGGAAAGCTGTAACTCTGTGAGATGAATTAAGAGAACACAGCGCAGTTTCTCATAAAGCTTCCTTTCGGTTTTTATCTTAGGATATTTTCTTTTTCGCCAGAGCCCCCTATGGGCTTCCAAATATCACTTTGCAAATTCCACAAGAATAGTCTTAGGGAAAGACTTCTTGAGGGGAAAGCTGTAACTCTTTGAGATCAATTAACAAAAAAAAAGCAGTTTCTCAGAAATCTTCTTTCAAGTTTTTAACGGAAGATATTTACTTTTTCACCATAACCCTCTATGGGCTTCCAAATATCACATTTCAAGTTCCACACGAACAGTCTTAGCGAAAGGCTTTAGGAGGAGAAAGCTTAACCGTTTTTCAGAACGCTTCTTTCCACTTTTTAACGGAAGATATTTCCTTTTTCACCATGGCCCTCAATGGGCTTCCAAATATCACTTTGCAAATATCACAAGAACAGTCTTACTGAACGGCTTCTTGAGAGGAAAGCTGTAACTCTGTGAGATGAACTAACAGAACACAAAGCAGTTTCTCAGAAAGCTTCTTTCCAGTTTTTAACGGAAGATATTTCCTTTTTCAGCATAGCCCTCTATGGGCTTCCGAATATCACTTTGCAAATTCCACAAGAACAGTCTTAGGAAAAGGCTTCTTGAGGGGAAAGCTGTAGCTCTGTGAGATGAATTAATAGAACACAAAGCAGTTTCTCAGAAAACTTCTTTCTGGTTTATATCGGAAGATATTTCCTTTTTCACCGTATCCCTCTATGGGCTTCCAAATATCACTTTGCAACATCCACAAGAACAGTCTTAGCGAAAGGCTTCTTGAGACAGGCTTTTTAGGGGAAAGCTGTAACTCTGTGAGTTGAATTAACAGAACACAAAGCAGGTTATCAGAAAGCTTGTTTACAGTTTTTAACGGAAGATATTTCCTTTTTCACCGTATCCCTCTATGGGCTTCCAAATATCCCTTTGCAACATCCACAAGAACAGTCTTAGCGAAAGGCTTCTTGAGGGGAAAGCTGTAGCTCTGTGAGATGAATTAACAGACAACAAAGCAGTTACTCAGAAAGCTTCTTTCCAGTTTTTAACGGAAGAGATTTCCTTTTTCACCATATCCCTCTATGGGCTTCGAAATATCACTTTGCAAATTCTGCAAGAACAGTCTTAGTGAACGGCTTCTTGAGGGGAAAGCTATAACTCTGTGAGATGAAATAAGAGAACACAGTGCAGTTTTTCAGAAAGCATCTTTTCGGTTTTTATGTTACGATATTTTCTTTCTCACCATAGCTCTCTAAGGGCTTCCAAATATCACTTTGCAAATTCCACAAGAACAGTCTTAGGGGAAGGCTTCTTGAAGGGAAAGCTGTAACACTGTGAGATGAATTAACAGAACACAAAGTAGTTTCTCAGAAAGCTTCTTTCCAGTTTTTAACGGAAGTTATTTCCTTTATTACCATAGCCTTCTATGGGCTTCCATATATCAGTTTGCAAATTTCACAAGAACAGTCTTATCGAAGGGCTTCTTGAGGAGAAAGCTGTAACGCTCTGAGATTAATTAACAGACAACAAAGCAGTTACTCAGAATTCTTCTTTCAAGTTTTTAACGGAAGATATTTCCTTTTTCACCATAGCCCTCTATGGGTTTCCAAATACCACATTTCAAGTTCCACAAGAACAGTCTTAGCGAAAGGCTATTTGAGGTGAAAGCTGTAAATCTGTAAGATGAATTAACAGACACAAAACTGTTTCTCAGAAAGCTTCTTTCCAGTTTTTATCTTAGGATATTTCCTTTTTCACCGTAGCCCTCTATGGGCTTCCAAATATCACTTTGCAAATTCCACAAGAACAGTCTTAGAGAAAGGCTTCTTGAGGGGAAATCTGAAACTCTGTGCGATGAATTAAACGAACACAAAACAGTTTCTCAGAAAGCCTCTTTTCAGTTTTTATCTTAGGATATTTCCTTTTTCACCATAGACCTCTATGGGCTTCCAAAAATCACTTTCAAATTCCACAAAAACAGGCTTGGGGAAAGGCTTCTTGAGGGGAAATCTGTAACTCTGTGAGATGAATTAACAAACACAAAGCAGTTTCTCAGAAATCTTCTTTTCATTTTTTAACGGAAGATACTTTCTTTTTTGCCACAGCTCTCTATGGGCTTCCAAATATCACATTTGAAATTCCACAAGAACAGTCTTAGCGAAAGGTTTTTTGAGGAGAAAGATGTAAATCTGTAAGATGATTTAACAGACACAAAACAGTTTCTCAGAAAGCTTCTTTTCACTTTTTAATGGAAGATGTTTTCTATTTCATGATAGCCCTCTATGGGCTTTCAAATATCACTCTGCAAACTCCACAAGAACAGCCTTAGCGAAAATCTTCATTGGGAGAAAGCTGTAACTCTGTGAGATGAATTAACAGAACACAAAGCAGTTTCTCAGAAAGTTTCTTTCCAGTTTTTAATGGAAGATATTTCCTTTTCCACCATAGCCCTCTATGGGCTTCCAAATATCACTTTGCAAATTCCACAAGAACAGTCTTAGCGAAAGGCTTCTTGAAAGGAAAGCTGTAACTCTGTGAGATGAATTAATAGAACCCACAGCAGTTTCTCAGAAATCTTCTTTCCAGTTTTTAACGGAAGATATTTCCTTTTTCAGCATAGCCCTCTATGGGCATCCAAATATCACATTGCAAATTCCACAAGAACAGTCTTAGGGTAAGCCTTCTTGAGGGAAAAGCTGTGACTCCGTGAGATGAACTAACAGAACACAAAGCAGTTTCTCAGAACGCTTCTTTTCGGTTTTTATCTTAGGATATTTCTATTTTCACCATAGCCCTGTAAGGGTTTCCAAATAAGACTTTGCAAATTCCACAACAACTGCGTTATTGAAAGGCTTCTTGAGGTTAAAGCTGTAATGCTCTGAAATGAATTAACAGAACACAAAGAAGTTTCTCAGAGAGATTCCTTTGGGTTTTTATCTTAGGATATTTGCTTTTTCACCATAGCTCTCTATGGGCTTCCAAATATCACCTTGCAAATTTCACAAGAACAGTCTTCGGGAAAGGTTTCTTGAGGGAAAAGCTGTAACACTGTGAGGTGAATTAACAGAACCCAAATCAGTTTCTCAGATATCTTCTTTCCAGTTTTTAACAGAAGATATTTCCTTTTTCACCTTAACCCTCTGTGGGCTTCCAATATAACTTTGCAAATTCCACAAGAAACGTCTTAGCGAAAGGCTTCTTGAGGAGAAAGCTGTAACTCTGTGAGATGAATTAACAGAACAGAAAACAGTTTCTCGGAAAGCTTCTTTCCAGTTTTTAAAGTAAAATATTTCCTTTTTCACCATAGACCTCTATGGGCTTCCAAATATCACTTTGCAAATTCCACAAGAACAGCCTTAGCGAAAGGCTTCTTGAGGGGAAAGCTGTAACTCTGTGAGATGAATTAACAGAACACAAAGCAGTTTCTCAGAAAGCTACTTTTCAGTTTATATCTTAGGATATTTCCTTTTTCACCATAGCCCTCTATGGGCTTCCAAATAGCAGTTTGCAAATTTCACAAAAACTGTCTTAGTGAACGGCTTCTTGAGGGGAAAGCTGTAACTCTGTGAGATGAACTAACAGAACACAAAGCAATTTCCCAGAAAGCTTCTTTTCAGTTTTTATCTTAGCATAATTCCATTTTCAGCGTAGACCTCAATGGGCTTCCAAATATCACTTTGCATATTCCACAAGAACAGTCTTAGAGAAAGGCTTCTTGAGGGGAAAGCTATAACTCTGTGAGATGAATTAACAGAACACAAAGCAGTTTCTCAGAAAGCTTTTTTCAGCTTTTAACGGAAGACAGTTCCTTTTTCACCATAGCCCTCTACTTGCTTCACAATATCACTTTGCTAATTGTAGAAGAACAGTCTTTGCGAAAGTCTTCTTGAGGGGAAAGCTGTAACACTGTGTGATCAATTAACGGAAAACAAAGCAGTCTCTCAGAACGTTTCTTTCCAGTTTTTAACGGAAGATATTTCCTTTTTCACCATAGACCTCTAAGGACTTCCAAATATCACTTTGCAAATCCCACAAGAAAAGTCTTAGCGAAAGGCTTCATGAGGGGAAACTGTAACTCTGTAAGATGATTTAACAGAACAAAAAGCAGTTTCTCAGAAAGCTTCTTTCCAGTTTGTAACCGAAGATATTTCGTTTTTCACCGTAGCCCCCTATGGGCCTCCAAATATCACTTTGAATATTCCACCAAAACAGTCTTAGCGAAAGGCTTCTTGAGGGAAAAGCTCTAACTCTGTGAGATGAAATAACAGAATGAAAAGCAGTTTCTCAGAAAGCTTCTTTCCGGTTTTTAACGGAAGAGATTTCCTTTTTCACCATAGCCCTCTGTGGAGTTCCAAATATCACTTTGCCAGTCCCACAAGAACAGTCTTAGCGACAGGCTTCATGAGGGGAAAACTGTAACTCTGTAAGATGATTTAACTGAACACAAAGCAGTTTCTCAGAAAGCTTCTTTTTGGTTTTTATCTTAGGATATTTCCCTTTTCTCCATAATCCTCTATTGGCTTCCAATATCACTTTGCAAATTCCACAAGAACAGTCTCAGTGAACGGCTTCTTGACGGGAAAGCTGTAACTGTGTGAGATGAATTAAAAGACAAAGCAGTTTCACAGAAAGCTTCTTTTCAGTTTTTATCTTAGGACAATTTCTTTTTCACCATAGCCTTATATGGGCTTCCAAATATCACTTTGCAAATTCCACAAGAACAAAGTTAGCGAAAGGCTTCTTCAGGGGAAAGCTGTAACTCTGTGAGATGAATTAAGAGAACACAAAGCAGTTTCTCAGAAAGCTTCTATCCAGTTTTTAACGGAAGATATTTCCTTTTTCTGCATAGACTTCTAACGGCTTCCAAATATCACCTTGCAAATTCCACAGGAACAGTCTTAGTGAACGGCTTGTTGTGGCGAAAGCTATAACTCTGTGAGATGAATTAAGAGAATACAATGCAGTTTCTCTGAAAGCTCCTTTTCGGTTTTTATCTTAGCAAATTACCTTTTTCGCGATAATCCTCTATGGGCTTCCAATATCACTTTGGAAATTCCACAAGAACAGTCTCAGTGAACGGCTTGTTTAGGGGAAAGCTGTAACTCTGTGAGATGAATTAAGAGAACACAGCGCAGTTTCTCATAAAGCTTCCTTTCGGTTTTTATCTTAGGATATTTTCTTTTTCGCCAGAGCCCCCTATGGGCTTCCAAATATCACTTTGCAAATTCCACAAGAATAGTCTTAGGGAAAGACTTCTTGAGGGGAAAGCTGTAACTCTTTGAGATCAATTAACAAAAAAAAAGCAGTTTCTCAGAAATCTTCTTTCAAGTTTTTAACGGAAGATATTTACTTTTTCACCATAACCCTCTATGGGCTTCCAAATATCACATTTCAAGTTCCACACGAACAGTCTTAGCGAAAGGCTTTAGGAGGAGAAAGCTTAACCGTTTTTCAGAACGCTTCTTTCCACTTTTTAACGGAAGATATTTCCTTTTTCACCATGGCCCTCAATGGGCTTCCAAATATCACTTTGCAAATATCACAAGAACAGTCTTACTGAACGGCTTCTTGAGAGGAAAGCTGTAACTCTGTGAGATGAACTAACAGAACACAAAGCAGTTTCTCAGAAAGCTTCTTTCCAGTTTTTAACGGAAGATATTTCCTTTTTCAGCATAGCCCTCTATGGGCTTCCGAATATCACTTTGCAAATTCCACAAGAACAGTCTTAGGAAAAGGCTTCTTGAGGGGAAAGCTGTAGCTCTGTGAGATGAATTAATAGAACACAAAGCAGTTTCTCAGAAAACTTCTTTCTGGTTTATATCGGAAGATATTTCCTTTTTCACCGTATCCCTCTATGGGCTTCCAAATATCACTTTGCAACATCCACAAGAACAGTCTTAGCGAAAGGCTTCTTGAGACAGGCTTTTTAGGGGAAAGCTGTAACTCTGTGAGTTGAATTAACAGAACACAAAGCAGGTTATCAGAAAGCTTGTTTACAGTTTTTAACGGAAGATATTTCCTTTTTCACCGTATCCCTCTATGGGCTTCCAAATATCCCTTTGCAACATCCACAAGAACAGTCTTAGCGAAAGGCTTCTTGAGGGGAAAGCTGTAGCTCTGTGAGATGAATTAACAGACAACAAAGCAGTTACTCAGAAAGCTTCTTTCCAGTTTTTAACGGAAGAGATTTCCTTTTTCACCATATCCCTCTATGGGCTTCGAAATATCACTTTGCAAATTCTGCAAGAACAGTCTTAGTGAACGGCTTCTTGAGGGGAAAGCTATAACTCTGTGAGATGAAATAAGAGAACACAGTGCAGTTTTTCAGAAAGCATCTTTTCGGTTTTTATGTTACGATATTTTCTTTCTCACCATAGCTCTCTAAGGGCTTCCAAATATCACTTTGCAAATTCCACAAGAACAGTCTTAGGGGAAGGCTTCTTGAAGGGAAAGCTGTAACACTGTGAGATGAATTAACAGAACACAAAGTAGTTTCTCAGAAAGCTTCTTTCCAGTTTTTAACGGAAGTTATTTCCTTTATTACCATAGCCTTCTATGGGCTTCCATATATCAGTTTGCAAATTTCACAAGAACAGTCTTATCGAAGGGCTTCTTGAGGAGAAAGCTGTAACGCTCTGAGATTAATTAACAGACAACAAAGCAGTTACTCAGAATTCTTCTTTCAAGTTTTTAACGGAAGATATTTCCTTTTTCACCATAGCCCTCTATGGGTTTCCAAATACCACATTTCAAGTTCCACAAGAACAGTCTTAGCGAAAGGCTATTTGAGGTGAAAGCTGTAAATCTGTAAGATGAATTAACAGACACAAAACTGTTTCTCAGAAAGCTTCTTTCCAGTTTTTATCTTAGGATATTTCCTTTTTCACCGTAGCCCTCTATGGGCTTCCAAATATCACTTTGCAAATTCCACAAGAACAGTCTTAGAGAAAGGCTTCTTGAGGGGAAATCTGAAACTCTGTGCGATGAATTAAACGAACACAAAACAGTTTCTCAGAAAGCCTCTTTTCAGTTTTTATCTTAGGATATTTCCTTTTTCACCATAGACCTCTATGGGCTTCCAAAAATCACTTTCAAATTCCACAAAAACAGGCTTGGGGAAAGGCTTCTTGAGGGGAAATCTGTAACTCTGTGAGATGAATTAACAAACACAAAGCAGTTTCTCAGAAATCTTCTTTTCATTTTTTAACGGAAGATACTTTCTTTTTTGCCACAGCTCTCTATGGGCTTCCAAATATCACATTTGAAATTCCACAAGAACAGTCTTAGCGAAAGGTTTTTTGAGGAGAAAGATGTAAATCTGTAAGATGATTTAACAGACACAAAACAGTTTCTCAGAAAGCTTCTTTTCACTTTTTAATGGAAGATGTTTTCTATTTCATGATAGCCCTCTATGGGCTTTCAAATATCACTCTGCAAACTCCACAAGAACAGCCTTAGCGAAAATCTTCATTGGGAGAAAGCTGTAACTCTGTGAGATGAATTAACAGAACACAAAGCAGTTTCTCAGAAAGTTTCTTTCCAGTTTTTAATGGAAGATATTTCCTTTTCCACCATAGCCCTCTATGGGCTTCCAAATATCACTTTGCAAATTCCACAAGAACAGTCTTAGCGAAAGGCTTCTTGAAAGGAAAGCTGTAACTCTGTGAGATGAATTAATAGAACCCACAGCAGTTTCTCAGAAATCTTCTTTCCAGTTTTTAACGGAAGATATTTCCTTTTTCAGCATAGCCCTCTATGGGCATCCAAATATCACATTGCAAATTCCACAAGAACAGTCTTAGGGTAAGCCTTCTTGAGGGAAAAGCTGTGACTCCGTGAGATGAACTAACAGAACACAAAGCAGTTTCTCAGAACGCTTCTTTTCGGTTTTTATCTTAGGATATTTCTATTTTCACCATAGCCCTGTAAGGGTTTCCAAATAAGACTTTGCAAATTCCACAACAACTGCGTTATTGAAAGGCTTCTTGAGGTTAAAGCTGTAATGCTCTGAAATGAATTAACAGAACACAAAGAAGTTTCTCAGAGAGATTCCTTTGGGTTTTTATCTTAGGATATTTGCTTTTTCACCATAGCTCTCTATGGGCTTCCAAATATCACCTTGCAAATTTCACAAGAACAGTCTTCGGGAAAGGTTTCTTGAGGGAAAAGCTGTAACTCTGTGAGGTGAATTAACAGAACCCAAATCAGTTTCTCAGATATCTTCTTTCCAGTTTTTAACAGAAGATATTTCCTTTTTCACCTTAACCCTCTGTGGGCTTCCAATATAACTTTGCAAATTCCACAAGAAACGTCTTAGCGAAAGGCTTCTTGAGGAGAAAGCTGTAACTCTGTGAGATGAATTAACAGAACAGAAAACAGTTTCTCGGAAAGCTTCTTTCCAGTTTTTAAAGTAAAATATTTCCTTTTTCACCATAGACCTCTATGGGCTTCCAAATATCACTTTGCAAATTCCACAAGAACAGCCTTAGCGAAAGGCTTCTTGAGGGGAAAGCTGTAACTCTGTGAGATGAATTAACAGAACACAAAGCAGTTTCTCAGAAAGCTACTTTTCAGTTTATATCTTAGGATATTTCCTTTTTCACCATAGCCCTCTATGGGCTTCCAAATAGCAGTTTGCAAATTTCACAAAAACTGTCTTAGTGAACGGCTTCTTGAGGGGAAAGCTGTAACTCTGTGAGATGAACTAACAGAACACAAAGCAATTTCCCAGAAAGCTTCTTTTCAGTTTTCATCTTAGCATAATTCCATTTTCAGCGTAGACCTCAATGGGCTTCCAAATATCACTTTGCATATTCCACAAGAACAGTCTTAGAGAAAGGCTTCTTGAGGGGAAAGCTATAACTCTGTGAGATGAATTAACAGAACACAAAGCAGTTTCTCAGAAAGCTTTTTTCAGCTTTTAACGGAAGACAGTTCCTTTTTCACCATAGCCCTCTACTTGCTTCACAATATCACTTTGCTAATTGTAGAAGAACAGTCTTTGCGAAAGTCTTCTTGAGGGGAAAGCTGTAACACTGTGTGATCAATTAACGGAAAACAAAGCAGTCTCTCAGAACGTTTCTTTCCAGTTTTTAACGGAAGATATTTCCTTTTTCACCATAGACCTCTAAGGACTTCCAAATATCACTTTGCAAATCCCACAAGAAAAGTCTTAGCGAAAGGCTTCATGAGGGGAAACTGTAACTCTGTAAGATGATTTAACAGAACAAAAAGCAGTTTCTCAGAAAGCTTCTTTCCAGTTTGTAACCGAAGATATTTCGTTTTTCACCGTAGCCCCCTATGGGCCTCCAAATATCACTTTGAATATTCCACCAAAACAGTCTTAGCGAAAGGCTTCTTGAGGGAAAAGCTCTAACTCTGTGAGATGAAATAACAGAACGAAAAGCAGTTTCTCAGAAAGCTTCTTTCCGGTTTTTAACGGAAGAGATTTCCTTTTTCACCATAGCCCTCTGTGGAGTTCCAAATATCACTTTGCCAGTCCCACAAGAACAGTCTTAGCGACAGGCTTCATGAGGGGAAAACTGTAACTCTGTAAGATGATTTAACTGAACACAAAGCAGTTTCTCAGAAAGCTTCTTTTTGGTTTTTATCTTAGGATATTTCCCTTTTCTCCATAATCCTCTATTGGCTTCCAATATCACTTTGCAAATTCCACAAGAACAGTCTCAGTGAACGGCTTCTTGACGGGAAAGCTGTAACTGTGTGAGATGAATTAAAAGACAAAGCAGTTTCACAGAAAGCTTCTTTTCAGTTTTTATCTTAGGACAATTTCTTTTTCACCATAGCCTTATATGGGCTTCCAAATATCACTTTGCAAATTCCACAAGAACAAAGTTAGCGAAAGGCTTCTTCAGGGGAAAGCTGTAACTCTGTGAGATGAATTAAGAGAACACAAAGCAGTTTCTCAGAAAGCTTCTATCCAGTTTTTAACGGAAGATATTTCCTTTTTCTGCATAGACTTCTAACGGCTTCCAAATATCACCTTGCAAATTCCACAGGAACAGTCTTAGTGAACGGCTTGTTGTGGCGAAAGCTATAACTCTGTGAGATGAATTAAGAGAATACAATGCAGTTTCTCTGAAAGCTCCTTTTCGGTTTTTATCTTAGCAAATTACCTTTTTCGCGATAATCCTCTATGGGCTTCCAATATCACTTTGCAAATTCCACAAGAACAGTCTCAGTGAACGGCTTGTTTAGGGGAAAGCTGTAACTCTGTGAGATGAATTAAGAGAACACAGCGCAGTTTCTCATAAAGCTTCCTTTCGGTTTTTATCTTAGGATATTTTCTTTTTCGCCAGAGCCCCCTATGGGCTTCCAAATATCACTTTGCAAATTCCACAAGAATAGTCTTAGGGAAAGACTTCTTGAGGGGAAAGCTGTAACTCTTTGAGATCAATTAACAAAAAAAAAGCAGTTTCTCAGAAATCTTCTTTCAAGTTTTTAACGGAAGATATTTACTTTTTCACCATAACCCTCTATGGGCTTCCAAATATCACATTTCAAGTTCCACACGAACAGTCTTAGCGAAAGGCTTTAGGAGGAGAAAGCTTAACCGTTTTTCAGTAAGCTTCTTTCCACTTTTTAACGGAAGATTTTCCTTTTTCACCATGGCCCTCAATGGGCTTCCAAATATCACTTTGCAAATATCACAAGAACAGTCTTACTGAACGGCTTCTTGAGAGGAAAGCTGTAACTCTGTGAGATGAACAAACAGAACACAAAGCAGTTTCTCAGAAAGTTTCTTTCCAGTTTTTAACGGAAGATATTTCCTTTTCCACCATAGCCCTCTAAGGGCTTCCGAATATCACTTTGCAAATTCCACAAGAACAGTCTTAGCGAAAGGCTTCTTGAAGGGAAAGCTGTAACTCTGTGAGATGAATTAACAGAACCCACAGCAGTTTCTCAGAAATCTTCTTTCCAGTTTTTAACGGAAGATATTTCCTTTTTCAGCATAGCCCTCTATGGGCTTCCAAATATCACTTTGCAAATTCCACAAGAACAGTCTTAGGAAAAGGCTTCTTGAGGGGAAAGCTGTAGCTCTGTGAGATGAATTAATAGAACACAAAGCAGTTTCTCAGAAAACTTCTTTCCGGTTAATATCGGAAGATATTTCCTTTTTCACCGTATCCCTCTATGGGCTTCCAAATATCACTTTGCAACATCCACAAGAACAGTCTTAGCGAAAGGCTTCTTGAGACAGGCTTTTTAGGGGAAAGCTGTAACTCTGTGAGTTGAATTAACAGAACACAAAGCAGGTTATCAGAAAGCTTGTTTACAGTTTTTAACGGAAGATATTTCCTTTTTCACCGTATCCCTCTATGGGCTTCCAAATATCCCTTTGCAACATCCACAAGAACAGTCTTAGCGAAAGGCTTCTTGAGGGGAAAGCTGTAGCTCTGTGAGATTAATTAACAGACAACAAAGCAGTTACTCAGAAAGCTTCTTTCCAGTTTTTAACGGAAGAGATTTCCTTTTTCACCATATCCCTCTATGGGCTTCGAAATATCACTTTGCAAATTCTGCAAGAACAGTCTTAGTGAACGGCTTCTTGAGGGGAAAGCTATAACTCTGTGAGATGAAATAAGAGAACACAGTGCAGTTTTTCAGAAAGCATCTTTTCGGTTTTTATGTTACGATATTTTCTTTCTCACCATAGCTCTCTAAGGGCTTCCAAATATCACTTTGCAAATTCCACAAGAACAGTCTTAGGGGAAGGCTTCTTGAAGGGAAAGCTGTAACACTGTGAGATGAATTAACAGAACACAAAGTAGTTTCTCAGAAAGCTTCTTTCCAGTTTTTAACGGAAGTTATTTCCTTTATTACCATAGCCTTCTATGGGCTTCCATATATCAGTTTGCAAATTTCACAAGAACAGTCTTATCGAAGGGCTTCTTGAGGAGAAAGCTGTAACGCTCTGAGATTAATTAACAGACAACAAAGCAGTTACTCAGAATTCTTCTTTCAAGTTTTTAACGGAAGATATTTCCTTTTTCACCATAGCCCTCTATGGGTTTCCAAATACCACATTTCAAGTTCCACAAGAACAGTCTTAGCGAAAGGCTATTTGAGGTGAAAGCTGTAAATCTGTAAGATGAATTAACAGACACAAAACTGTTTCTCAGAAAGCTTCTTTCCAGTTTTTATCTTAGGATATTTCCTTTTTCACCGTAGCCCTCTATGGGCTTCCAAATATCACTTTGCAAATTCCACAAGAACAGTCTTAGAGAAAGGCTTCTTGAGGGGAAATCTGAAACTCTGTGCGATGAATTAAACGAACACAAAACAGTTTCTCAGAAAGCCTCTTTTCAGTTTTTATCTTAGGATATTTCCTTTTTCACCATAGACCTCTATGGGCTTCCAAAAATCACTTTCAAATTCCACAAAAACAGGCTTGGGGAAAGGCTTCTTGAGGGGAAATCTGTAACTCTGTGAGATGAATTAACAAACACAAAGCAGTTTCTCAGAAATCTTCTTTTCATTTTTTAACGGAAGATACTTTCTTTTTTGCCACAGCTCTCTATGGGCTTCCAAATATCACATTTGAAATTCCACAAGAACAGTCTTAGCGAAAGGTTTTTTGAGGAGAAAGATGTAAATCTGTAAGATGATTTAACAGACACAAAACAGTTTCTCAGAAAGCTTCTTTTCACTTTTTAATGGAAGATGTTTTCTATTTCATGATAGCCCTCTATGGGCTTTCAAATATCACTCTGCAAACTCCACAAGAACAGCCTTAGCGAAAATCTTCATTGGGAGAAAGCTGTAACTCTGTGAGATGAATTAACAGAACACAAAGCAGTTTCTCAGAAAGTTTCTTTCCAGTTTTTAATGGAAGATATTTCCTTTTCCACCATAGCCCTCTATGGGCTTCCAAATATCACTTTGCAAATTCCACAAGAACAGTCTTAGCGAAAGGCTTCTTGAAAGGAAAGCTGTAACTCTGTGAGATGAATTAATAGAACCCACAGCAGTTTCTCAGAAATCTTCTTTCCAGTTTTTAACGGAAGATATTTCCTTTTTCAGCATAGCCCTCTATGGGCATCCAAATATCACATTGCAAATTCCACAAGAACAGTCTTAGGGTAAGCCTTCTTGAGGGAAAAGCTGTGACTCCGTGAGATGAACTAACAGAACACAAAGCAGTTTCTCAGAACGCTTCTTTTCGGTTTTTATCTTAGGATATTTCTATTTTCACCATAGCCCTGTAAGGGTTTCCAAATAAGACTTTGCAAATTCCACAACAACTGCGTTATTGAAAGGCTTCTTGAGGTTAAAGCTGTAATTCTCTGAAATGAATTAACAGAACACAAGAAGTTTCTCAGAGAGATTCCTTTGGGTTTTTATCTTAGGATATTTGCTTTTTCACCATAGCTCTCTATGGGCTTCCAAATATCACCTTGCAAATTTCACAAGAACAGTCTTCGGGAAAGGTTTCTTGAGGGAAAAGCTGTAACTCTGTGAGGTGAATTAACAGAACCCAAATCAGTTTCTCAGATATCTTCTTTCCAGTTTTTAACGGAAGATATTTCCTTTTTCACCTTAACCCTCTGTGGGCTTCCAATATAACTTTGCAAATTCCACAAGAAACGTCTTAGCGAAAGGCTTCTTGAGGAGAAAGCTGTAACTCTGTGAGATGAATTAACAGAGCACAAAACAGTTTCTCAGAAAGCTTCTTTCCAGTTTTTAAAGTAAAATATTTCCTTTTTCACCATAGACCTCTATGGGCTTCCAAATATCACTTTGCAAATTCCACAAGAACAGCCTTAGAGAAAGGCTTCTTGAGGGGAAAGCTGTAACTCTGTGAGATGAATTAACAGAACACAAAGCAGTTTCTCAGAAAGCTACTTTTCAGTTTATATCTTAGGATATTTCCTTTTTCACCATAGCCCTCTATGGGCTTCCAAATAGCAGTTTGCAAATTTCACAAAAACTGTCTTAGTGAACGGCTTCTTGAGGGGAAAGCTGTAACTCTGTGAGATGAACTAACAGAACACAAAGCAATTTCCCAGAAAGCTTCTTTTCAGTTTTCATCTTAGCATAATTCCATTTTCAGCGTAGACCTCAATGGGCTTCCAAATATCACTTTGCATATTCCACAAGAACAGTCTTAGAGAAAGGCTTCTTGAGGGGAAAGCTATAACTCTGTGAGATGAATTAACAGAACACAAAGCAGTTTCTCAGAAAGCTTTTTTCAGCTTTTAACGGAAGACAGTTCCTTTTTCACCATAGCCCTCTACTTGCTTCACAATATCACTTTGCTAATTGTAGAAGAACAGTCTTTGCGAAAGTCTTCTTGAGGGGAAAGCTGTAACACTGTGTGATCAATTAACGGAAAACAAAGCAGTCTCTCAGAACGTTTCTTTCCAGTTTTTAACGGAAGATATTTCCTTTTTCACCATAGACCTCTAAGGACTTCCAAATATCACTTTGCAAATCCCACAAGAAAAGTCTTAGCGAAAGGCTTCATGAGGGGAAACTGTAACTCTGTAAGATGATTTAACAGAACAAAAAGCAGTTTCTCAGAAAGCTTCTTTCCAGTTTGTAACCGAAGATATTTCGTTTTTCACCGTAGCCCCCTATGGGCCTCCAAATATCACTTTGAATATTCCACCAAAACAGTCTTAGCGAAAGGCTTCTTGAGGGAAAAGCTCTAACTCTGTGAGATGAAATAACAGAACGAAAAGCAGTTTCTCAGAAAGCTTCTTTCCGGTTTTTAACGGAAGAGATTTCCTTTTTCACCATAGCCCTCTGTGGAGTTCCAAATATCACTTTGCCAGTCCCACAAGAACAGTCTTAGCGACAGGCTTCATGAGGGGAAAACTGTAACTCTGTAAGATGATTTAACTGAACACAAAGCAGTTTCTCAGAAAGCTTCTTTTTGGTTTTTATCTTAGGATATTTCCCTTTTCTCCATAATCCTCTATTGGCTTCCAATATCACTTTGCAAATTCCACAAGAACAGTCTCAGTGAACGGCTTCTTGACGGGAAAGCTGTAACTGTGTGAGATGAATTAAAAGACAAAGCAGTTTCACAGAAAGCTTCTTTTCAGTTTTTATCTTAGGACAATTTCTTTTTCACCATAGCCTTATATGGGCTTCCAAATATCACTTTGCAAATTCCACAAGAACAAAGTTAGCGAAAGGCTTCTTCAGGGGAAAGCTGTAACTCTGTGAGATGAATTAAGAGAACACAAAGCAGTTTCTCAGAAAGCTTCTATCCAGTTTTTAACGGAAGATATTTCCTTTTTCTGCATAGACTTCTAACGGCTTCCAAATATCACCTTGCAAATTCCACAGGAACAGTCTTAGTGAACGGCTTGTTGTGGCGAAAGCTATAACTCTGTGAGATGAATTAAGAGAATACAATGCAGTTTCTCTGAAAGCTCCTTTTCGGTTTTTATCTTAGGAAATTACCTTTTTCGCGATAATCCTCTATGGGCTTCCAATATCACTTTGCAAATTCCACAAGAACAGTCTCAGTGAACGGCTTGTTTAGGGGAAAGCTGTAACTCTGTGAGATGAATTAAGAGAACACAGCGCAGTTTCTCATAAAGCTTCCTTTCGGTTTTTATCTTAGGATATTTTCTTTTTCGCCAGAGCCCCCTATGGGCTTCCAAATATCACTTTGCAAATTCCACAAGAATAGTCTTAGGGAAAGACTTCTTGAGGGGAAAGCTGTAACTCTTTGAGATCAATTAACAAAAAAAAAGCAGTTTCTCAGAAATCTTCTTTCAAGTTTTTAACGGAAGATATTTACTTTTTCACCATAACCCTCTATGGGCTTCCAAATATCACATTTCAAGTTCCACACGAACAGTCTTAGCGAAAGGCTTTAGGAGGAGAAAGCTTAACCGTTTTTCAGTAAGCTTCTTTCCACTTTTTAACGGAAGATTTTCTTTTTCACCATGGCCCTCAATGGGCTTCCAAATATCACTTTGCAAATATCACAAGAACAGTCTTACTGAACGGCTTCTTGAGAGGAAAGCTGTAACTCTGTGAGATGAACAAACAGAACACAAAGCAGTTTCTCAGAAAGTTTCTTTCCAGTTTTTAACGGAAGATATTTCCTTTTCCACCATAGCCCTCTAAGGGCTTCCGAATATCACTTTGCAAATTCCACAAGAACAGTCTTAGCGAAAGGCTTCTTGAAGGGAAAGCTGTAACTCTGTGAGATGAATTAACAGAACCCACAGCAGTTTCTCAGAAATCTTCTTTCCAGTTTTTAACGGAAGATATTTCCTTTTTCAGCATAGCCCTCTATGGGCTTCCAAATATCACTTTGCAAATTCCACAAGAACAGTCTTAGGAAAAGGCTTCTTGAGGGGAAAGCTGTAGCTCTGTGAGATGAATTAATAGAACACAAAGCAGTTTCTCAGAAAACTTCTTTCCGGTTTATATCGGAAGATATTTCCTTTTTCACCGTATCCCTCTATGGGCTTCCAAATATCACTTTGCAACATCCACAAGAACAGTCTTAGCGAAAGGCTTCTTGAGACAGGCTTTTTAGGGGAAAGCTGTAACTCTGTGAGTTGAATTAACAGAACACAAAGCAGGTTATCAGAAAGCTTGTTTACAGTTTTTAACGGAAGATATTTCCTTTTTCACCGTATCCCTCTATGGGCTTCCAAATATCCCTTTGCAACATCCACAAGAACAGTCTTAGCGAAAGGCTTCTTGAGGGGAAAGCTGTAGCTCTGTGAGATGAATTAACAGACAACAAAGCAGTTACTCAGAAAGCTTCTTTCCAGTTTTTAACGGAAGAGATTTCCTTTTTCACCATATCCCTCTATGGGCTTCGAAATATCACTTTGCAAATTCTGCAAGAACAGTCTTAGTGAACGGCTTCTTGAGGGGAAAGCTATAACTCTGTGAGATGAAATAAGAGAACACAGTGCAGTTTTTCAGAAAGCATCTTTTCGGTTTTTATGTTACGATATTTTCTTTCTCACCATAGCTCTCTAAGGGCTTCCAAATATCACTTTGCAAATTCCACAAGAACAGTCTTAGGGGAAGGCTTCTTGAAGGGAAAGCTGTAACACTGTGAGATGAATTAACAGAACACAAAGTAGTTTCTCAGAAAGCTTCTTTCCAGTTTTTAACGGAAGTTATTTCCTTTATTACCATAGCCTTCTATGGGCTTCCATATATCAGTTTGCAAATTTCACAAGAACAGTCTTATCGAAGGGCTTCTTGAGGAGAAAGCTGTAACGCTCTGAGATTAATTAACAGACAACAAAGCAGTTACTCAGAATTCTTCTTTCAAGTTTTTAACGGAAGATATTTCCTTTTTCACCATAGCCCTCTATGGGTTTCCAAATACCACATTTCAAGTTCCACAAGAACAGTCTTAGCGAAAGGCTATTTGAGGGGAAAGCTGTAAATCTGTAAGATGAATTAACAGACACAAAACTGTTTCTCAGAAAGCTTCTTTCCAGCTTTTATCTTAGGATATTTCCTTTTTCACCGTAGCCCTCTATGGGCTTCCAAATATCACTTTGCAAATTCCACAAGAACAGTCTTAGAGAAAGGCTTCTTGAGGGGAAATCTGAAACTCTGTGCGATGAATTAAACGAACACAAAACAGTTTCTCAGAAAGCCTCTTTTCAGTTTTTATCTTAGGATATTTCCTTTTTCACCATAGACCTCTATGGGCTTCCAAAAATCACTTTCAAATTCCACAAAAACAGTCTTGGGGAAAGGCTTCTTGAGGGGAAATCTGTAACTCTGTGAGATGAATTAACAAACACAAAGCAGTTTCTCAGAAATCTTCTTTTCATTTTTTAACGGAAGATACTTCCTTTTTGGCCACAGCTCTCTATGGGCTTCCAAATATCACATTTGAAATTCCACAAGAACAGTCTTAGCGAAAGGTTTTTTGAGGAGAAAGATGTAAATCTGTAAGATGATTTAACAGACACAAAACAGTTTCTCAGAAATCTTCTTTTCACTTTTTAATGGAAGATGTTTTCTATTTCATGATAGCCCTCTATGGGCTTTCAAATATCACTCTGCAAACTCCACAAGAACAGCCTTAGCGAAAATCTTCATTGGGAGAAAGCTGTAACTCTGTGAGATGAATTAACAGAACACAAAGCAGTTTCTCAGAAAGTTTCTTTCCAGTTTTTAATGGAAGATATTTCCTTTTCCACCATAGCCCTCTATGGGCTTCCAAATATCACTTTGCAAATTCCACAAGAACAGTCTTAGCGAAAGGCTTCTTGAAAGGAAAGCTGTAACTCTGTGAGATGAATTAATAGAACCCACAGCAGTTTCTCAGAAATCTTCTTTCCAGTTTTTAACGGAAGATATTTCCTTTTTCAGCATAGCCCTCTATGGGCATCCAAATATCACATTGCAAATTCCACAAGAACAGTCTTAGGGTAAGCCTTCTTGAGGGAAAAGCTGTGACTCCGTGAGATGAACTAACAGAACACAAAGCAGTTTCTCAGAACGCTTCTTTTCGGTTTTTATCTTAGGATATTTCTATTTTCACCATAGCCCTGTAAGGGTTTCCAAATAAGACTTTGCAAATTCCACAACAACTGCGTTATTGAAAGGCTTCTTGAGGTTAAAGCTGTAATGCTCTGAAATGAATTAACAGAACACAAAGAAGTTTCTCAGAGAGATTCCTTTGGGTTTTTATCTTAGGATATTTGCTTTTTCACCATAGCTCTCTATGGGCTTCCAAATATCACCTTGCAAATTTCACAAGAACAGTCTTCGGGAAAGGTTTCTTGAGGGAAAAGCTGTAACTCTGTGAGGTGAATTAACAGAACCCAAATCAGTTTCTCAGATATCTTCTTTCCAGTTTTTAACGGAAGATATTTCCTTTTTCACCTTAACCCTCTGTGGGCTTCCAATATAACTTTGCAAATTCCACAAGAAACGTCTTAGCGAAAGGCTTCTTGAGGAGAAAGCTGTAACTCTGTGAGATGAATTAACAGAACAGAAAACAGTTTCTCGGAAAGCTTCTTTCCAGTTTTTAAAGTAAAATATTTCCTTTTTCACCATAGACCTCTATGGGCTTCCAAATATCACTTTGCAAATTCCACAAGAACAGCCTTAGCGAAAGGCTTCTTGAGGGGAAAGCTGTAACTCTGTGAGATGAATTAACAGAACACAAAGCAGTTTCTCAGAAAGCTACTTTTCAGTTTATATCTTAGGATATTTCCTTTTTCACCATAGCCCTCTATGGGCTTCCAAATAGCAGTTTGCAAATTTCACAAAAACTGTCTTAGTGAACGGCTTCTTGAGGGGAAAGCTGTAACTCTGTGAGATGAACTAACAGAACACAAAGCAATTTCCCAGAAAGCTTCTTTTCAGTTTTCATCTTAGCATAATTCCATTTTCAGCGTAGACCTCAATGGGCTTCCAAATATCACTTTGCATATTCCACAAGAACAGTCTTAGAGAAAGGCTTCTTGAGGGGAAAGCTATAACTCTGTGAGATGAATTAACAGAACACAAAGCAGTTTCTCAGAAAGCTTTTTTCAGCTTTTAACGGAAGACAGTTCCTTTTTCACCATAGCCCTCTACTTGCTTCACAATATCACTTTGCTAATTGTAGAAGAACAGTCTTTGCGAAAGTCTTCTTGAGGGGAAAGCTGTAACACTGTGTGATCAATTAACGGAAAACAAAGCAGTCTCTCAGAACGTTTCTTTCCAGTTTTTAACGGAAGATATTTCCTTTTTCACCATAGACCTCTAAGGACTTCCAAATATCACTTTGCAAATCCCACAAGAAAAGTCTTAGCGAAAGGCTTCATGAGGGGAAACTGTAACTCTGTAAGATGATTTAACAGAACAAAAAGCAGTTTCTCAGAAAGCTTCTTTCCAGTTTGTAACCGAAGATATTTCGTTTTTCACCGTAGCCCCCTATGGGCCTCCAAATATCACTTTGAATATTCCACCAAAACAGTCTTAGCGAAAGGCTTCTTGAGGGAAAAGCTCTAACTCTGTGAGATGAAATAACAGAATGAAAAGCAGTTTCTCAGAAAGCTTCTTTCCGGTTTTTAACGGAAGAGATTTCCTTTTTCACCATAGCCCTCTGTGGAGTTCCAAATATCACTTTGCCAGTCCCACAAGAACAGTCTTAGCGACAGGCTTCATGAGGGGAAAACTGTAACTCTGTAAGATGATTTAACTGAACACAAAGCAGTTTCTCAGAAAGCTTCTTTTTGGTTTTTATCTTAGGATATTTCCCTTTTCTCCATAATCCTCTATTGGCTTCCAATATCACTTTGCAAATTCCACAAGAACAGTCTCAGTGAACGGCTTCTTGACGGGAAAGCTGTAACTGTGTGAGATGAATTAAAAGACAAAGCAGTTTCACAGAAAGCTTCTTTTCAGTTTTTATCTTAGGACAATTTCTTTTTCACCATAGCCTTATATGGGCTTCCAAATATCACTTTGCAAATTCCACAAGAACAAAGTTAGCGAAAGGCTTCTTCAGGGGAAAGCTGTAACTCTGTGAGATGAATTAAGAGAACACAAAGCAGTTTCTCAGAAAGCTTCTATCCAGTTTTTAACGGAAGATATTTCCTTTTTCTGCATAGACTTCTAACGGCTTCCAAATATCACCTTGCAAATTCCACAGGAACAGTCTTAGTGAACGGCTTGTTGTGGCGAAAGCTATAACTCTGTGAGATGAATTAAGAGAATACAATGCAGTTTCTCTGAAAGCTCCTTTTCGGTTTTTATCTTAGCAAATTACCTTTTTCGCGATAATCCTCTATGGGCTTCCAATATCACTTTGCAAATTCCACAAGAACAGTCTCAGTGAACGGCTTGTTTAGGGGAAAGCTGTAACTCTGTGAGATGAATTAAGAGAACACAGCGCAGTTTCTCATAAAGCTTCCTTTCGGTTTTTATCTTAGGATATTTTCTTTTTCGCCAGAGCCCCCTATGGGCTTCCAAATATCACTTTGCAAATTCCACAAGAATAGTCTTAGGGAAAGACTTCTTGAGGGGAAAGCTGTAACTCTTTGAGATCAATTAACAAAAAAAACGCAGTTTCTCAGAAATCTTCTTTCAAGTTTTTAACGGAAGATATTTACTTTTTCACCATAACCCTCTATGGGCTTCCAAATATCACATTTCAAGTTCCACACGAACAGTCTTAGCGAAAGGCTTTAGGAGGAGAAAGCTTAACCGTTTTTCAGAACGCTTCTTTCCACTTTTTAACGGAAGATATTTCCTTTTTCACCATGGCCCTCAATGGGCTTCCAAATATCACTTTGCAAATATCACAAGAACAGTCTTACTGAACGGCTTCTTGAGAGGAAAGCTGTAACTCTGTGAGATGAACTAACAGAACACAAAGCAGTTTCTCAGAAAGCTTCTTTCCAGTTTTTAACGGAAGATATTTCCTTTTCCACCATAGCCCTCTAAGGGCTTCCGAATATCACTTTGCAAATTCCACAAGAACAGTCTTAGCGAAAGGCTTCTTGAAGGGAAAGCTGTAACTCTGTGAGATGAATTAACAGAACCCACAGCAGTTTCTCAGAAATCTTCTTTCCAGTTTTTAATGGAAGATATTTCCTTTTTCAGCATAGCCCTCTATGGACTTCCGAATATCACTTTGCAAATTCCACAAGAACAGTCTTAGGAAAAGGCTTCTTGAGGGGAAAGCTGTAGCTCTGTGAGATGAATTAATAGAACACAAAGCAGTTTGTCAGAAAACTTCTTTCCAGTTTATATCGGAAGATATTTCCTTTTTCACCGTATCCCTCTATGGGCTTCCAAATATCACTTTGCAACATCCACAAGAACAGTCTTAGCGAAAGGCTTCTTGAGGGGAAAGCTGTTGCTCTGTGAGATTAATTAACAGACAACAAAGCAGTTACTCAGAAAGCTTCTTTCCAGTTTTTAACGGAAGAGATTTCCTTTTTCACCATATCCCTCTATGGGCTTCGAAATATCACTTTGCAAATTCTGCAAGAACAGTCTTAGTGAACGGCTTCTTGAGGGGAAAGCTATAACTCTGTGAGATGAAATAAGAGAACACAGTGCAGTTTTTCAGAAAGCATCTTTTCGGTTTTTATGTTACGATATTTTCTTTCTCACCATAGCTCTCTAAGGGCTTCCAAATATCACTTTGCAAATTCCACAAGAACAGTCTTAGGGGAAGGCTTCTTGAAGGGAAAGCTGTAACACTGTGAGATGAATTAACAGAACACAAAGTAGTTTCTCAGAAAGCTTCTTTCCAGTTTTTAACGGAAGTTATTTCCTTTATTACCATAGCCTTCTATGGGCTTCCATATATCAGTTTGCAAATTTCACAAGAACAGTCTTATCGAAGGGCTTCTTGAGGAGAAAGCTGTAACGCTCTGAGATTAATTAACAGACAACAAAGCAGTTACTCAGAATTCTTCTTTCAAGTTTTTAACGGAAGATATTTCCTTTTTCACCATAGCCCTCTATGGGTTTCCAAATACCACATTTCAAGTTCCACAAGAACAGTCTTAGCGAAAGGCTATTTGAGGGGAAAGCTGTAAATCTGTAAGATGAATTAACAGACACAAAACTGTTTCTCAGAAAGCTTCTTTCCAGCTTTTATCTTAGGATATTTCCTTTTTCACCGTAGCCCTCTATGGGCTTCCAAATATCACTTTGCAAATTCCACAAGAACAGTCTTAGAGAAAGGCTTCTTGAGGGGAAATCTGAAACTCTGTGCGATGAATTAAACGAACACAAAACAGTTTCTCAGAAAGCCTCTTTTCAGTTTTTATCTTAGGATATTTCCTTTTTCACCATAGACCTCTATGGGCTTCCAAAAATCACTTTCAAATTCCACAAAAACAGTCTTGGGGAAAGGCTTCTTGAGGGGAAATCTGTAACTCTGTGAGATGAATTAACAAACACAAAGCAGTTTCTCAGAAATCTTCTTTTCATTTTTTAACGGAAGATACTTTCTTTTTTGCCACAGCTCTCTATGGGCTTCCAAATATCACATTTGAAATTCCACAAGAACAGTCTTAGCGAAAGGTTTTTTGAGGAGAAAGATGTAAATCTGTAAGATGATTTAACAGACACAAAACAGTTTCTCAGAAATCTTCTTTTCACTTTTTAATGGAAGATGTTTTCTATTTCATGATAGCCCTCTATGGGCTTTCAAATATCACTCTGCAAACTCCACAAGAACAGCCTTAGCGAAAATCTTCATTGGGAGAAAGCTGTAACTCTGTGAGATGAATTAACAGAACACAAAGCAGTTTCTCAGAAAGTTTCTTTCCAGTTTTTAATGGAAGATATTTCCTTTTCCACCATAGCCCTCTATGGGCTTCCAAATATCACTTTGCAAATTCCACAAGAACAGTCTTAGCGAAAGGCTTCTTGAAAGGAAAGCTGTAACTCTGTGAGATGAATTAATAGAACCCACAGCAGTTTCTCAGAAATCTTCTTTCCAGTTTTTAACGGAAGATATTTCCTTTTTCAGCATAGCCCTCTATGGGCATCCAAATATCACATTGCAAATTCCACAAGAACAGTCTTAGGGTAAGCCTTCTTGAGGGAAAAGCTGTGACTCCGTGAGATGAACTAACAGAACACAAAGCAGTTTCTCAGAACGCTTCTTTTCGGTTTTTATCTTAGGATATTTCTATTTTCACCATAGCCCTGTAAGGGTTTCCAAATAAGACTTTGCAAATTCCACAACAACTGCGTTATTGAAAGGCTTCTTGAGGTTAAAGCTGTAATGCTCTGAAATGAATTAACAGAACACAAAGAAGTTTCTCAGAGAGATTCCTTTGGGTTTTTATCTTAGGATATTTGCTTTTTCACCATAGCTCTCTATGGGCTTCCAAATATCACCTTGCAAATTTCACAAGAACAGTCTTCGGGAAAGGTTTCTTGAGGGAAAAGCTGTAACTCTGTGAGGTGAATTAACAGAACACAAATCAGTTTCTCAGATATCTTCTTTCCAGTTTTTAACGGAAGATATTTCCTTTTTCACCTTAACCCTTTGTGGGCTTCCAATATAACTTTGCAAATTCCACAAGAAACGTCTTAGCGAAAGGCTTCTTGAGGAGAACGCTGTAACTCTGTGAGATGAATTAACAGAACACAAAACAGTTTCTCAGAAAGCTTCTTTCCAGTTTTTAAAGTAAAATATTTCCTTTTTCACCATAGACCTCTATGGGCTTCCAAATATCACTTTGCAAATTCCACAAGAACAGCCTTAGAGAAAGGCTTCTTGAGGGGAAAGCTGTAACTCTGTGAGATGATTTATATCTTAGGATATTTCCTTTTTCACCATAGCCCTCTATGGGCTTCCAAATAGCAGTTTGCAAATTTCACAAAAACTGTCTTAGTGAACGGCTTCTTGAGGGGAAAGCTGTAACTCTGTGAGATGAACTAACAGAACACAAAGCAATTTCCCAGAAAGCTTCTTTTCAGTTTTCATCTTAGCATAATTCCATTTTCAGCGTAGACCTCAATGGGCTTCCAAATATCACTTTGCATATTCCACAAGAACAGTCTTAGAGAAAGGCTTCTTGAGGGGAAAGCTATAACTCTGTGAGATGAATTAACAGAACACAAAGCAGTTTCTCAGAAAGCTTTTTTCAGCTTTTAACGGAAGACAGTTCCTTTTTCACCATAGCCCTCTACTTGCTTCACAATATCACTTTGCTAATTGTAGAAGAACAGTCTTTGCGAAAGTCTTCTTGAGGGGAAAGCTGTAACACTGTGTGATCAATTAACGGAAAACAAAGCAGTCTCTCCGAACGTTTCTTTCCAGTTTTTAACGGAAGATATTTCCTTTTTCACCATAGACCTCTAAGGACTTCCAAATATCACTTTGCAAATCCCACAAGAAAAGTCTTAGCGAAAGGCTTCATGAGGGGAAACTGTAACTCTGTAAGATGATTTAACAGAACAAAAAGCAGTTTCTCAGAAAGCTTCTTTCCAGTTTGTAACCGAAGATATTTCGTTTTTCACCGTAGCCCCCTATGGGCCTCCAAATATCACTTTGAATATTCCACCAAAACAGTCTTAGCGAAAGGCTTCTTGAGGGAAAAGCTCTAACTCTGTGAGATGAAATAACAGAACGAAAAGCAGTTTCTCAGAAAGCTTCTTTCCGGTTTTTAACGGAAGAGATTTCCTTTTTCACCATAGCCCTCTGTGGAGTTCCAAATATCACTTTGCCAGTCCCACAAGAACAGTCTTAGCGACAGGCTTCATGAGGGGAAAACTGTAACTCTGTAAGATGATTTAACTGAACACAAAGCAGTTTCTCAGAAAGCTTCTTTTTGGTTTTTATCTTAGGATATTTCCCTTTTCTCCATAATCCTCTATTGGCTTCCAATATCACTTTGCAAATTCCACAAGAACAGTCTCAGTGAACGGCTTCTTGACGGGAAAGCTGTAACTGTGTGAGATGAATTAAAAGACAAAGCAGTTTCACAGAAAGCTTCTTTTCAGTTTTTATCTTAGGACAATTTCTTTTTCACCATAGCCTTATATGGGCTTCCAAATATCACTTTGCAAATTCCACAAGAACAAAGTTAGCGAAAGGCTTCTTCAGGGGAAAGCTGTAACTCTGTGAGATGAATTAAGAGAACACAAAGCAGTTTCTCAGAAAGCTTCTATCCAGTTTTTAACGGAAGATATTTCCTTTTTCTGCATAGACTTCTAACGGCTTCCAAATATCACCTTGCAAATTCCACAGGAACAGTCTTAGTGAACGGCTTGTTGTGGCGAAAGCTATAACTCTGTGAGATGAATTAAGAGAATACAATGCAGTTTCTCTGAAAGCTCCTTTTCGGTTTTTATCTTAGCAAATTACCTTTTTCGCGATAATCCTCTATGGGCTTCCAATATCACTTTGCAAATTCCACAAGAACAGTCTCAGTGAACGGCTTGTTTAGGGGAAAGCTGTAACTCTGTGAGATGAATTAAGAGAACACAGCGCAGTTTCTCATAAAGCTTCCTTTCGGTTTTTATCTTAGGATATTTTCTTTTTCGCCAGAGCCCCCTATGGGCTTCCAAATATCACTTTGCAAATTCCACAAGAATAGTCTTAGGGAAAGACTTCTTGAGGGGAAAGCTGTAACTCTTTGAGATCAATTAACAAAAAAAAAAGCAGTTTCTCAGAAATCTTCTTTCAAGTTTTTAACGGAAGATATTTACTTTTTCACCATAACCCTCTATGGGCTTCCAAATATCACATTTCAAGTTCCACACGAACAGTCTTAGCGAAAGGCTTTAGGAGGAGAAAGCTTAACCGTTTTTCAGTAAGCTTCTTTCCACTTTTTAACGGAAGATTTTCCTTTTTCACCATGGCCCTCAATGGGCTTCCAAATATCACTTTGCAAATATCACAAGAACAGTCTTACTGAACGGCTTCTTGAGAGGAAAGCTGTAACTCTGTGAGATGAACAAACAGAACACAAAGCAGTTTCTCAGAAAGTTTCTTTCCAGTTTTTAACGGAAGATATTTCCTTTTCCACCATAGCCCTCTAAGGGCTTCCGAATATCACTTTGCAAATTCCACAAGAACAGTCTTAGCGAAAGGCTTCTTGAAGGGAAAGCTGTAACTCTGTGAGATGAATTAACAGAACCCACAGCAGTTTCTCAGAAATCTTCTTTCCAGTTTTTAACGGAAGATATTTCCTTTTTCAGCATAGCCCTCTATGGGCTTCCAAATATCACTTTGCAAATTCCACAAGAACAGTCTTAGGAAAAGGCTTCTTGAGGGGAAAGCTGTAGCTCTGTGAGATGAATTAATAGAACACAAAGCAGTTTCTCAGAAAACTTCTTTCCGGTTAATATCGGAAGATATTTCCTTTTTCACCGTATCCCTCTATGGGCTTCCAAATATCACTTTGCAACATCCACAAGAACAGTCTTAGCGAAAGGCTT
The DNA here is from genome assembly GCF_047675955.1 of Chlorocebus sabaeus. Lineage (NCBI taxonomy): Eukaryota > Metazoa > Chordata > Mammalia > Primates > Cercopithecidae > Chlorocebus > Chlorocebus sabaeus. Next base: position 371,916 of record NW_027327541.1, on the reverse strand, counting down.
CTTGAGACAGGCTTTTTAGGGGAAAGCTGTAACTCTGTGAGTTGAATTAACAGAACACAAAGCAGGTTATCAGAAAGCTTGTTTACAGTTTTTAACGGAAGATATTTCCTTTTTCACCGTATCCCTCTATGGGCTTCCAAATATCCCTTTGCAACATCCACAAGAACAGTCTTAGCGAAAGGCTTCTTGAGGGGAAAGCTGTAGCTCTGTGAGATGAATTAACAGACAACAAAGCAGTTACTCAGAAAGCTTCTTTCCAGTTTTTAACGGAAGAGATTTCCTTTTTCACCATATCCCTCTATGGGCTTCGAAATATCACTTTGCAAATTCTGCAAGAACAGTCTTAGTGAACGGCTTCTTGAGGGGAAAGCTATAACTCTGTGAGATGAAATAAGAGAACACAGTGCAGTTTTTCAGAAAGCATCTTTTCGGTTTTTATGTTACGATATTTTCTTTCTCACCATAGCTCTCTAAGGGCTTCCAAATATCACTTTGCAAATTCCACAAGAACAGTCTTAGGGGAAGGCTTCTTGAAGGGAAAGCTGTAACACTGTGAGATGAATTAACAGAACACAAAGTAGTTTCTCAGAAAGCTTCTTTCCAGTTTTTAACGGAAGTTATTTCCTTTATTACCATAGCCTTCTATGGGCTTCCATATATCAGTTTGCAAATTTCACAAGAACAGTCTTATCGAAGGGCTTCTTGAGGAGAAAGCTGTAACGCTCTGAGATTAATTAACAGACAACAAAGCAGTTACTCAGAATTCTTCTTTCAAGTTTTTAACGGAAGATATTTCCTTTTTCACCATAGCCCTCTATGGGTTTCCAAATACCACATTTCAAGTTCCACAAGAACAGTCTTAGCGAAAGGCTATTTGAGGTGAAAGCTGTAAATCTGTAAGATGAATTAACAGACACAAAACTGTTTCTCAGAAAGCTTCTTTCCAGTTTTTATCTTAGGATATTTCCTTTTTCACCGTAGCCCTCTATGGGCTTCCAAATATCACTTTGCAAATTCCACAAGAACAGTCTTAGAGAAAGGCTTCTTGAGGGGAAATCTGAAACTCTGTGCGATGAATTAAACGAACACAAAACAGTTTCTCAGAAAGCCTCTTTTCAGTTTTTATCTTAGGATATTTCCTTTTTCACCATAGACCTCTATGGGCTTCCAAAAATCACTTTCAAATTCCACAAAAACAGGCTTGGGGAAAGGCTTCTTGAGGGGAAATCTGTAACTCTGTGAGATGAATTAACAAACACAAAGCAGTTTCTCAGAAATCTTCTTTTCATTTTTTAACGGAAGATACTTTCTTTTTTGCCACAGCTCTCTATGGGCTTCCAAATATCACATTTGAAATTCCACAAGAACAGTCTTAGCGAAAGGTTTTTTGAGGAGAAAGATGTAAATCTGTAAGATGATTTAACAGACACAAAACAGTTTCTCAGAAAGCTTCTTTTCACTTTTTAATGGAAGATGTTTTCTATTTCATGATAGCCCTCTATGGGCTTTCAAATATCACTCTGCAAACTCCACAAGAACAGCCTTAGCGAAAATCTTCATTGGGAGAAAGCTGTAACTCTGTGAGATGAATTAACAGAACACAAAGCAGTTTCTCAGAAAGTTTCTTTCCAGTTTTTAATGGAAGATATTTCCTTTTCCACCATAGCCCTCTATGGGCTTCCAAATATCACTTTGCAAATTCCACAAGAACAGTCTTAGCGAAAGGCTTCTTGAAAGGAAAGCTGTAACTCTGTGAGATGAATTAATAGAACCCACAGCAGTTTCTCAGAAATCTTCTTTCCAGTTTTTAACGGAAGATATTTCCTTTTTCAGCATAGCCCTCTATGGGCATCCAAATATCACATTGCAAATTCCACAAGAACAGTCTTAGGGTAAGCCTTCTTGAGGGAAAAGCTGTGACTCCGTGAGATGAACTAACAGAACACAAAGCAGTTTCTCAGAACGCTTCTTTTCGGTTTTTATCTTAGGATATTTCTATTTTCACCATAGCCCTGTAAGGGTTTCCAAATAAGACTTTGCAAATTCCACAACAACTGCGTTATTGAAAGGCTTCTTGAGGTTAAAGCTGTAATTCTCTGAAATGAATTAACAGAACACAAGAAGTTTCTCAGAGAGATTCCTTTGGGTTTTTATCTTAGGATATTTGCTTTTTCACCATAGCTCTCTATGGGCTTCCAAATATCACCTTGCAAATTTCACAAGAACAGTCTTCGGGAAAGGTTTCTTGAGGGAAAAGCTGTAACTCTGTGAGGTGAATTAACAGAACCCAAATCAGTTTCTCAGATATCTTCTTTCCAGTTTTTAACGGAAGATATTTCCTTTTTCACCTTAACCCTCTGTGGGCTTCCAATATAACTTTGCAAATTCCACAAGAAACGTCTTAGCGAAAGGCTTCTTGAGGAGAAAGCTGTAACTCTGTGAGATGAATTAACAGAACACAAAACAGTTTCTCAGAAAGCTTCTTTCCAGTTTTTAAAGTAAAATATTTCCTTTTTCACCATAGACCTCTATGGGCTTCCAAATATCACTTTGCAAATTCCACAAGAACAGCCTTAGAGAAAGGCTTCTTGAGGGGAAAGCTGTAACTCTGTGAGATGAATTAACAGAACACAAAGCAGTTTCTCAGAAAGCTACTTTTCAGTTTATATCTTAGGATATTTCCTTTTTCACCATAGCCCTCTATGGGCTTCCAAATAGCAGTTTGCAAATTTCACAAAAACTGTCTTAGTGAACGGCTTCTTGAGGGGAAAGCTGTAACTCTGTGAGATGAACTAACAGAACACAAAGCAATTTCCCAGAAAGCTTCTTTTCAGTTTTCATCTTAGCATAATTCCATTTTCAGCGTAGACCTCAATGGGCTTCCAAATATCACTTTGCATATTCCACAAGAACAGTCTTAGAGAAAGGCTTCTTGAGGGGAAAGCTATAACTCTGTGAGATGAATTAACAGAACACAAAGCAGTTTCTCAGAAAGCTTTTTTCAGCTTTTAACGGAAGACAGTTCCTTTTTCACCATAGCCCTCTACTTGCTTCACAATATCACTTTGCTAATTGTAGAAGAACAGTCTTTGCGAAAGTCTTCTTGAGGGGAAAGCTGTAACACTGTGTGATCAATTAACGGAAAACAAAGCAGTCTCTCAGAACGTTTCTTTCCAGTTTTTAACGGAAGATATTTCCTTTTTCACCATAGACCTCTAAGGACTTCCAAATATCACTTTGCAAATCCCACAAGAAAAGTCTTAGCGAAAGGCTTCATGAGGGGAAACTGTAACTCTGTAAGATGATTTAACAGAACAAAAAGCAGTTTCTCAGAAAGCTTCTTTCCAGTTTGTAACCGAAGATATTTCGTTTTTCACCGTAGCCCCCTATGGGCCTCCAAATATCACTTTGAATATTCCACCAAAACAGTCTTAGCGAAAGGCTTCTTGAGGGAAAAGCTCTAACTCTGTGAGATGAAATAACAGAACGAAAAGCAGTTTCTCAGAAAGCTTCTTTCCGGTTTTTAACGGAAGAGATTTCCTTTTTCACCATAGCCCTCTGTGGAGTTCCAAATATCACTTTGCCAGTCCCACAAGAACAGTCTTAGCGACAGGCTTCATGAGGGGAAAACTGTAACTCTGTAAGATGATTTAACTGAACACAAAGCAGTTTCTCAGAAAGCTTCTTTTTGGTTTTTATCTTAGGATATTTCCCTTTTCTCCATAATCCTCTATTGGCTTCCAATATCACTTTGCAAATTCCACAAGAACAGTCTCAGTGAACGGCTTCTTGACGGGAAAGCTGTAACTGTGTGAGATGAATTAAAAGACAAAGCAGTTTCACAGAAAGCTTCTTTTCAGTTTTTATCTTAGGACAATTTCTTTTTCACCATAGCCTTATATGGGCTTCCAAATATCACTTTGCAAATTCCACAAGAACAAAGTTAGCGAAAGGCTTCTTCAGGGGAAAGCTGTAACTCTGTGAGATGAATTAAGAGAACACAAAGCAGTTTCTCAGAAAGCTTCTATCCAGTTTTTAACGGAAGATATTTCCTTTTTCTGCATAGACTTCTAACGGCTTCCAAATATCACCTTGCAAATTCCACAGGAACAGTCTTAGTGAACGGCTTGTTGTGGCGAAAGCTATAACTCTGTGAGATGAATTAAGAGAATACAATGCAGTTTCTCTGAAAGCTCCTTTTCGGTTTTTATCTTAGGAAATTACCTTTTTCGCGATAATCCTCTATGGGCTTCCAATATCACTTTGCAAATTCCACAAGAACAGTCTCAGTGAACGGCTTGTTTAGGGGAAAGCTGTAACTCTGTGAGATGAATTAAGAGAACACAGCGCAGTTTCTCATAAAGCTTCCTTTCGGTTTTTATCTTAGGATATTTTCTTTTTCGCCAGAGCCCCCTATGGGCTTCCAAATATCACTTTGCAAATTCCACAAGAATAGTCTTAGGGAAAGACTTCTTGAGGGGAAAGCTGTAACTCTTTGAGATCAATTAACAAAAAAAAAGCAGTTTCTCAGAAATCTTCTTTCAAGTTTTTAACGGAAGATATTTACTTTTTCACCATAACCCTCTATGGGCTTCCAAATATCACATTTCAAGTTCCACACGAACAGTCTTAGCGAAAGGCTTTAGGAGGAGAAAGCTTAACCGTTTTTCAGTAAGCTTCTTTCCACTTTTTAACGGAAGATTTTCTTTTTCACCATGGCCCTCAATGGGCTTCCAAATATCACTTTGCAAATATCACAAGAACAGTCTTACTGAACGGCTTCTTGAGAGGAAAGCTGTAACTCTGTGAGATGAACAAACAGAACACAAAGCAGTTTCTCAGAAAGTTTCTTTCCAGTTTTTAACGGAAGATATTTCCTTTTCCACCATAGCCCTCTAAGGGCTTCCGAATATCACTTTGCAAATTCCACAAGAACAGTCTTAGCGAAAGGCTTCTTGAAGGGAAAGCTGTAACTCTGTGAGATGAATTAACAGAACCCACAGCAGTTTCTCAGAAATCTTCTTTCCAGTTTTTAACGGAAGATATTTCCTTTTTCAGCATAGCCCTCTATGGGCTTCCAAATATCACTTTGCAAATTCCACAAGAACAGTCTTAGGAAAAGGCTTCTTGAGGGGAAAGCTGTAGCTCTGTGAGATGAATTAATAGAACACAAAGCAGTTTCTCAGAAAACTTCTTTCCGGTTTATATCGGAAGATATTTCCTTTTTCACCGTATCCCTCTATGGGCTTCCAAATATCACTTTGCAACATCCACAAGAACAGTCTTAGCGAAAGGCTTCTTGAGACAGGCTTTTTAGGGGAAAGCTGTAACTCTGTGAGTTGAATTAACAGAACACAAAGCAGGTTATCAGAAAGCTTGTTTACAGTTTTTAACGGAAGATATTTCCTTTTTCACCGTATCCCTCTATGGGCTTCCAAATATCCCTTTGCAACATCCACAAGAACAGTCTTAGCGAAAGGCTTCTTGAGGGGAAAGCTGTAGCTCTGTGAGATGAATTAACAGACAACAAAGCAGTTACTCAGAAAGCTTCTTTCCAGTTTTTAACGGAAGAGATTTCCTTTTTCACCATATCCCTCTATGGGCTTCGAAATATCACTTTGCAAATTCTGCAAGAACAGTCTTAGTGAACGGCTTCTTGAGGGGAAAGCTATAACTCTGTGAGATGAAATAAGAGAACACAGTGCAGTTTTTCAGAAAGCATCTTTTCGGTTTTTATGTTACGATATTTTCTTTCTCACCATAGCTCTCTAAGGGCTTCCAAATATCACTTTGCAAATTCCACAAGAACAGTCTTAGGGGAAGGCTTCTTGAAGGGAAAGCTGTAACACTGTGAGATGAATTAACAGAACACAAAGTAGTTTCTCAGAAAGCTTCTTTCCAGTTTTTAACGGAAGTTATTTCCTTTATTACCATAGCCTTCTATGGGCTTCCATATATCAGTTTGCAAATTTCACAAGAACAGTCTTATCGAAGGGCTTCTTGAGGAGAAAGCTGTAACGCTCTGAGATTAATTAACAGACAACAAAGCAGTTACTCAGAATTCTTCTTTCAAGTTTTTAACGGAAGATATTTCCTTTTTCACCATAGCCCTCTATGGGTTTCCAAATACCACATTTCAAGTTCCACAAGAACAGTCTTAGCGAAAGGCTATTTGAGGGGAAAGCTGTAAATCTGTAAGATGAATTAACAGACACAAAACTGTTTCTCAGAAAGCTTCTTTCCAGCTTTTATCTTAGGATATTTCCTTTTTCACCGTAGCCCTCTATGGGCTTCCAAATATCACTTTGCAAATTCCACAAGAACAGTCTTAGAGAAAGGCTTCTTGAGGGGAAATCTGAAACTCTGTGCGATGAATTAAACGAACACAAAACAGTTTCTCAGAAAGCCTCTTTTCAGTTTTTATCTTAGGATATTTCCTTTTTCACCATAGACCTCTATGGGCTTCCAAAAATCACTTTCAAATTCCACAAAAACAGTCTTGGGGAAAGGCTTCTTGAGGGGAAATCTGTAACTCTGTGAGATGAATTAACAAACACAAAGCAGTTTCTCAGAAATCTTCTTTTCATTTTTTAACGGAAGATACTTTCTTTTTTGCCACAGCTCTCTATGGGCTTCCAAATATCACATTTGAAATTCCACAAGAACAGTCTTAGCGAAAGGTTTTTTGAGGAGAAAGATGTAAATCTGTAAGATGATTTAACAGACACAAAACAGTTTCTCAGAAATCTTCTTTTCACTTTTTAATGGAAGATGTTTTCTATTTCATGATAGCCCTCTATGGGCTTTCAAATATCACTCTGCAAACTCCACAAGAACAGCCTTAGCGAAAATCTTCATTGGGAGAAAGCTGTAACTCTGTGAGATGAATTAACAGAACACAAAGCAGTTTCTCAGAAAGTTTCTTTCCAGTTTTTAATGGAAGATATTTCCTTTTCCACCATAGCCCTCTATGGGCTTCCAAATATCACTTTGCAAATTCCACAAGAACAGTCTTAGCGAAAGGCTTCTTGAAAGGAAAGCTGTAACTCTGTGAGATGAATTAATAGAACCCACAGCAGTTTCTCAGAAATCTTCTTTCCAGTTTTTAACGGAAGATATTTCCTTTTTCAGCATAGCCCTCTATGGGCATCCAAATATCACATTGCAAATTCCACAAGAACAGTCTTAGGGTAAGCCTTCTTGAGGGAAAAGCTGTGACTCCGTGAGATGAACTAACAGAACACAAAGCAGTTTCTCAGAACGCTTCTTTTCGGTTTTTATCTTAGGATATTTCTATTTTCACCATAGCCCTGTAAGGGTTTCCAAATAAGACTTTGCAAATTCCACAACAACTGCGTTATTGAAAGGCTTCTTGAGGTTAAAGCTGTAATGCTCTGAAATGAATTAACAGAACACAAAGAAGTTTCTCAGAGAGATTCCTTTGGGTTTTTATCTTAGGATATTTGCTTTTTCACCATAGCTCTCTATGGGCTTCCAAATATCACCTTGCAAATTTCACAAGAACAGTCTTCGGGAAAGGTTTCTTGAGGGAAAAGCTGTAACTCTGTGAGGTGAATTAACAGAACCCAAATCAGTTTCTCAGATATCTTCTTTCCAGTTTTTAACGGAAGATATTTCCTTTTTCACCTTAACCCTCTGTGGGCTTCCAATATAACTTTGCAAATTCCACAAGAAACGTCTTAGCGAAAGGCTTCTTGAGGAGAAAGCTGTAACTCTGTGAGATGAATTAACAGAACAGAAAACAGTTTCTCGGAAAGCTTCTTTCCAGTTTTTAAAGTAAAATATTTCCTTTTTCACCATAGACCTCTATGGGCTTCCAAATATCACTTTGCAAATTCCACAAGAACAGCCTTAGCGAAAGGCTTCTTGAGGGGAAAGCTGTAACTCTGTGAGATGAATTAACAGAACACAAAGCAGTTTCTCAGAAAGCTACTTTTCAGTTTATATCTTAGGATATTTCCTTTTTCACCATAGCCCTCTATGGGCTTCCAAATAGCAGTTTGCAAATTTCACAAAAACTGTCTTAGTGAACGGCTTCTTGAGGGGAAAGCTGTAACTCTGTGAGATGAACTAACAGAACACAAAGCAATTTCCCAGAAAGCTTCTTTTCAGTTTTCATCTTAGCATAATTCCATTTTCAGCGTAGACCTCAATGGGCTTCCAAATATCACTTTGCATATTCCACAAGAACAGTCTTAGAGAAAGGCTTCTTGAGGGGAAAGCTATAACTCTGTGAGATGAATTAACAGAACACAAAGCAGTTTCTCAGAAAGCTTTTTTCAGCTTTTAACGGAAGACAGTTCCTTTTTCACCATAGCCCTCTACTTGCTTCACAATATCACTTTGCTAATTGTAGAAGAACAGTCTTTGCGAAAGTCTTCTTGAGGGGAAAGCTGTAACACTGTGTGATCAATTAACGGAAAACAAAGCAGTCTCTCAGAACGTTTCTTTCCAGTTTTTAACGGAAGATATTTCCTTTTTCACCATAGACCTCTAAGGACTTCCAAATATCACTTTGCAAATCCCACAAGAAAAGTCTTAGCGAAAGGCTTCATGAGGGGAAACTGTAACTCTGTAAGATGATTTAACAGAACAAAAAGCAGTTTCTCAGAAAGCTTCTTTCCAGTTTGTAACCGAAGATATTTCGTTTTTCACCGTAGCCCCCTATGGGCCTCCAAATATCACTTTGAATATTCCACCAAAACAGTCTTAGCGAAAGGCTTCTTGAGGGAAAAGCTCTAACTCTGTGAGATGAAATAACAGAACGAAAAGCAGTTTCTCAGAAAGCTTCTTTCCGGTTTTTAACGGAAGAGATTTCCTTTTTCACCATAGCCCTCTGTGGAGTTCCAAATATCACTTTGCCAGTCCCACAAGAACAGTCTTAGCGACAGGCTTCATGAGGGGAAAACTGTAACTCTGTAAGATGATTTAACTGAACACAAAGCAGTTTCTCAGAAAGCTTCTTTTTGGTTTTTATCTTAGGATATTTCCCTTTTCTCCATAATCCTCTATTGGCTTCCAATATCACTTTGCAAATTCCACAAGAACAGTCTCAGTGAACGGCTTCTTGACGGGAAAGCTGTAACTGTGTGAGATGAATTAAAAGACAAAGCAGTTTCACAGAAAGCTTCTTTTCAGTTTTTATCTTAGGACAATTTCTTTTTCACCATAGCCTTATATGGGCTTCCAAATATCACTTTGCAAATTCCACAAGAACAAAGTTAGCGAAAGGCTTCTTCAGGGGAAAGCTGTAACTCTGTGAGATGAATTAAGAGAACACAAAGCAGTTTCTCAGAAAGCTTCTATCCAGTTTTTAACGGAAGATATTTCCTTTTTCTGCATAGACTTCTAACGGCTTCCAAATATCACCTTGCAAATTCCACAGGAACAGTCTTAGTGAACGGCTTGTTGTGGCGAAAGCTATAACTCTGTGAGATGAATTAAGAGAATACAATGCAGTTTCTCTGAAAGCTCCTTTTCGGTTTTTATCTTAGCAAATTACCTTTTTCGCGATAATCCTCTATGGGCTTCCAATATCACTTTGCAAATTCCACAAGAACAGTCTCAGTGAACGGCTTGTTTAGGGGAAAGCTGTAACTCTGTGAGATGAATTAAGAGAACACAGCGCAGTTTCTCATAAAGCTTCCTTTCGGTTTTTATCTTAGGATATTTTCTTTTTCGCCAGAGCCCCCTATGGGCTTCCAAATATCACTTTGCAAATTCCACAAGAATAGTCTTAGGGAAAGACTTCTTGAGGGGAAAGCTGTAACTCTTTGAGATCAATTAACAAAAAAAAAGCAGTTTCTCAGAAATCTTCTTTCAAGTTTTTAACGGAAGATATTTACTTTTTCACCATAACCCTCTATGGGCTTCCAAATATCACATTTCAAGTTCCACACGAACAGTCTTAGCGAAAGGCTTTAGGAGGAGAAAGCTTAACCGTTTTTCAGTAAGCTTCTTTCCACTTTTTAACGGAAGATTTTCCTTTTTCACCATGGCCCTCAATGGGCTTCCAAATATCACTTTGCAAATATCACAAGAACAGTCTTACTGAACGGCTTCTTGAGAGGAAAGCTGTAACTCTGTGAGATGAACAAACAGAACACAAAGCAGTTTCTCAGAAAGTTTCTTTCCAGTTTTTAACGGAAGATATTTCCTTTTCCACCATAGCCCTCTAAGGGCTTCCGAATATCACTTTGCAAATTCCACAAGAACAGTCTTAGCGAAAGGCTTCTTGAAGGGAAAGCTGTAACTCTGTGAGATGAATTAACAGAACCCACAGCAGTTTCTCAGAAATCTTCTTTCCAGTTTTTAACGGAAGATATTTCCTTTTTCAGCATAGCCCTCTATGGGCTTCCAAATATCACTTTGCAAATTCCACAAGAACAGTCTTAGGAAAAGGCTTCTTGAGGGGAAAGCTGTAGCTCTGTGAGATGAATTAATAGAACACAAAGCAGTTTCTCAGAAAACTTCTTTCCGGTTAATATCGGAAGATATTTCCTTTTTCACCGTATCCCTCTATGGGCTTCCAAATATCACTTTGCAACATCCACAAGAACAGTCTTAGCGAAAGGCTTCTTGAGACAGGCTTTTTAGGGGAAAGCTGTAACTCTGTGAGTTGAATTAACAGAACACAAAGCAGGTTATCAGAAAGCTTGTTTACAGTTTTTAACGGAAGATATTTCCTTTTTCACCGTATCCCTCTATGGGCTTCCAAATATCCCTTTGCAACATCCACAAGAACAGTCTTAGCGAAAGGCTTCTTGAGGGGAAAGCTGTAGCTCTGTGAGATTAATTAACAGACAACAAAGCAGTTACTCAGAAAGCTTCTTTCCAGTTTTTAACGGAAGAGATTTCCTTTTTCACCATATCCCTCTATGGGCTTCGAAATATCACTTTGCAAATTCTGCAAGAACAGTCTTAGTGAACGGCTTCTTGAGGGGAAAGCTATAACTCTGTGAGATGAAATAAGAGAACACAGTGCAGTTTTTCAGAAAGCATCTTTTCGGTTTTTATGTTACGATATTTTCTTTCTCACCATAGCTCTCTAAGGGCTTCCAAATATCACTTTGCAAATTCCACAAGAACAGTCTTAGGGGAAGGCTTCTTGAAGGGAAAGCTGTAACACTGTGAGATGAATTAACAGAACACAAAGTAGTTTCTCAGAAAGCTTCTTTCCAGTTTTTAACGGAAGTTATTTCCTTTATTACCATAGCCTTCTATGGGCTTCCATATATCAGTTTGCAAATTTCACAAGAACAGTCTTATCGAAGGGCTTCTTGAGGAGAAAGCTGTAACGCTCTGAGATTAATTAACAGACAACAAAGCAGTTACTCAGAATTCTTCTTTCAAGTTTTTAACGGAAGATATTTCCTTTTTCACCATAGCCCTCTATGGGTTTCCAAATACCACATTTCAAGTTCCACAAGAACAGTCTTAGCGAAAGGCTATTTGAGGTGAAAGCTGTAAATCTGTAAGATGAATTAACAGACACAAAACTGTTTCTCAGAAAGCTTCTTTCCAGTTTTTATCTTAGGATATTTCCTTTTTCACCGTAGCCCTCTATGGGCTTCCAAATATCACTTTGCAAATTCCACAAGAACAGTCTTAGAGAAAGGCTTCTTGAGGGGAAATCTGAAACTCTGTGCGATGAATTAAACGAACACAAAACAGTTTCTCAGAAAGCCTCTTTTCAGTTTTTATCTTAGGATATTTCCTTTTTCACCATAGACCTCTATGGGCTTCCAAAAATCACTTTCAAATTCCACAAAAACAGGCTTGGGGAAAGGCTTCTTGAGGGGAAATCTGTAACTCTGTGAGATGAATTAACAAACACAAAGCAGTTTCTCAGAAATCTTCTTTTCATTTTTTAACGGAAGATACTTTCTTTTTTGCCACAGCTCTCTATGGGCTTCCAAATATCACATTTGAAATTCCACAAGAACAGTCTTAGCGAAAGGTTTTTTGAGGAGAAAGATGTAAATCTGTAAGATGATTTAACAGACACAAAACAGTTTCTCAGAAAGCTTCTTTTCACTTTTTAATGGAAGATGTTTTCTATTTCATGATAGCCCTCTATGGGCTTTCAAATATCACTCTGCAAACTCCACAAGAACAGCCTTAGCGAAAATCTTCATTGGGAGAAAGCTGTAACTCTGTGAGATGAATTAACAGAACACAAAGCAGTTTCTCAGAAAGTTTCTTTCCAGTTTTTAATGGAAGATATTTCCTTTTCCACCATAGCCCTCTATGGGCTTCCAAATATCACTTTGCAAATTCCACAAGAACAGTCTTAGCGAAAGGCTTCTTGAAAGGAAAGCTGTAACTCTGTGAGATGAATTAATAGAACCCACAGCAGTTTCTCAGAAATCTTCTTTCCAGTTTTTAACGGAAGATATTTCCTTTTTCAGCATAGCCCTCTATGGGCATCCAAATATCACATTGCAAATTCCACAAGAACAGTCTTAGGGTAAGCCTTCTTGAGGGAAAAGCTGTGACTCCGTGAGATGAACTAACAGAACACAAAGCAGTTTCTCAGAACGCTTCTTTTCGGTTTTTATCTTAGGATATTTCTATTTTCACCATAGCCCTGTAAGGGTTTCCAAATAAGACTTTGCAAATTCCACAACAACTGCGTTATTGAAAGGCTTCTTGAGGTTAAAGCTGTAATTCTCTGAAATGAATTAACAGAACACAAGAAGTTTCTCAGAGAGATTCCTTTGGGTTTTTATCTTAGGATATTTGCTTTTTCACCATAGCTCTCTATGGGCTTCCAAATATCACCTTGCAAATTTCACAAGAACAGTCTTCGGGAAAGGTTTCTTGAGGGAAAAGCTGTAACTCTGTGAGGTGAATTAACAGAACCCAAATCAGTTTCTCAGATATCTTCTTTCCAGTTTTTAACGGAAGATATTTCCTTTTTCACCTTAACCCTCTGTGGGCTTCCAATATAACTTTGCAAATTCCACAAGAAACGTCTTAGCGAAAGGCTTCTTGAGGAGAAAGCTGTAACTCTGTGAGATGAATTAACAGAGCACAAAACAGTTTCTCAGAAAGCTTCTTTCCAGTTTTTAAAGTAAAATATTTCCTTTTTCACCATAGACCTCTATGGGCTTCCAAATATCACTTTGCAAATTCCACAAGAACAGCCTTAGAGAAAGGCTTCTTGAGGGGAAAGCTGTAACTCTGTGAGATGAATTAACAGAACACAAAGCAGTTTCTCAGAAAGCTACTTTTCAGTTTATATCTTAGGATATTTCCTTTTTCACCATAGCCCTCTATGGGCTTCCAAATAGCAGTTTGCAAATTTCACAAAAACTGTCTTAGTGAACGGCTTCTTGAGGGGAAAGCTGTAACTCTGTGAGATGAACTAACAGAACACAAAGCAATTTCCCAGAAAGCTTCTTTTCAGTTTTCATCTTAGCATAATTCCATTTTCAGCGTAGACCTCAATGGGCTTCCAAATATCACTTTGCATATTCCACAAGAACAGTCTTAGAGAAAGGCTTCTTGAGGGGAAAGCTATAACTCTGTGAGATGAATTAACAGAACACAAAGCAGTTTCTCAGAAAGCTTTTTTCAGCTTTTAACGGAAGACAGTTCCTTTTTCACCATAGCCCTCTACTTGCTTCACAATATCACTTTGCTAATTGTAGAAGAACAGTCTTTGCGAAAGTCTTCTTGAGGGGAAAGCTGTAACACTGTGTGATCAATTAACGGAAAACAAAGCAGTCTCTCAGAACGTTTCTTTCCAGTTTTTAACGGAAGATATTTCCTTTTTCACCATAGACCTCTAAGGACTTCCAAATATCACTTTGCAAATCCCACAAGAAAAGTCTTAGCGAAAGGCTTCATGAGGGGAAACTGTAACTCTGTAAGATGATTTAACAGAACAAAAAGCAGTTTCTCAGAAAGCTTCTTTCCAGTTTGTAACCGAAGATATTTCGTTTTTCACCGTAGCCCCCTATGGGCCTCCAAATATCACTTTGAATATTCCACCAAAACAGTCTTAGCGAAAGGCTTCTTGAGGGAAAAGCTCTAACTCTGTGAGATGAAATAACAGAACGAAAAGCAGTTTCTCAGAAAGCTTCTTTCCGGTTTTTAACGGAAGAGATTTCCTTTTTCACCATAGCCCTCTGTGGAGTTCCAAATATCACTTTGCCAGTCCCACAAGAACAGTCTTAGCGACAGGCTTCATGAGGGGAAAACTGTAACTCTGTAAGATGATTTAACTGAACACAAAGCAGTTTCTCAGAAAGCTTCTTTTTGGTTTTTATCTTAGGATATTTCCCTTTTCTCCATAATCCTCTATTGGCTTCCAATATCACTTTGCAAATTCCACAAGAACAGTCTCAGTGAACGGCTTCTTGACGGGAAAGCTGTAACTGTGTGAGATGAATTAAAAGACAAAGCAGTTTCACAGAAAGCTTCTTTTCAGTTTTTATCTTAGGACAATTTCTTTTTCACCATAGCCTTATATGGGCTTCCAAATATCACTTTGCAAATTCCACAAGAACAAAGTTAGCGAAAGGCTTCTTCAGGGGAAAGCTGTAACTCTGTGAGATGAATTAAGAGAACACAAAGCAGTTTCTCAGAAAGCTTCTATCCAGTTTTTAACGGAAGATATTTCCTTTTTCTGCATAGACTTCTAACGGCTTCCAAATATCACCTTGCAAATTCCACAGGAACAGTCTTAGTGAACGGCTTGTTGTGGCGAAAGCTATAACTCTGTGAGATGAATTAAGAGAATACAATGCAGTTTCTCTGAAAGCTCCTTTTCGGTTTTTATCTTAGGAAATTACCTTTTTCGCGATAATCCTCTATGGGCTTCCAATATCACTTTGCAAATTCCACAAGAACAGTCTCAGTGAACGGCTTGTTTAGGGGAAAGCTGTAACTCTGTGAGATGAATTAAGAGAACACAGCGCAGTTTCTCATAAAGCTTCCTTTCGGTTTTTATCTTAGGATATTTTCTTTTTCGCCAGAGCCCCCTATGGGCTTCCAAATATCACTTTGCAAATTCCACAAGAATAGTCTTAGGGAAAGACTTCTTGAGGGGAAAGCTGTAACTCTTTGAGATCAATTAACAAAAAAAAAGCAGTTTCTCAGAAATCTTCTTTCAAGTTTTTAACGGAAGATATTTACTTTTTCACCATAACCCTCTATGGGCTTCCAAATATCACATTTCAAGTTCCACACGAACAGTCTTAGCGAAAGGCTTTAGGAGGAGAAAGCTTAACCGTTTTTCAGTAAGCTTCTTTCCACTTTTTAACGGAAGATTTTCTTTTTCACCATGGCCCTCAATGGGCTTCCAAATATCACTTTGCAAATATCACAAGAACAGTCTTACTGAACGGCTTCTTGAGAGGAAAGCTGTAACTCTGTGAGATGAACAAACAGAACACAAAGCAGTTTCTCAGAAAGTTTCTTTCCAGTTTTTAACGGAAGATATTTCCTTTTCCACCATAGCCCTCTAAGGGCTTCCGAATATCACTTTGCAAATTCCACAAGAACAGTCTTAGCGAAAGGCTTCTTGAAGGGAAAGCTGTAACTCTGTGAGATGAATTAACAGAACCCACAGCAGTTTCTCAGAAATCTTCTTTCCAGTTTTTAACGGAAGATATTTCCTTTTTCAGCATAGCCCTCTATGGGCTTCCAAATATCACTTTGCAAATTCCACAAGAACAGTCTTAGGAAAAGGCTTCTTGAGGGGAAAGCTGTAGCTCTGTGAGATGAATTAATAGAACACAAAGCAGTTTCTCAGAAAACTTCTTTCCGGTTTATATCGGAAGATATTTCCTTTTTCACCGTATCCCTCTATGGGCTTCCAAATATCACTTTGCAACATCCACAAGAACAGTCTTAGCGAAAGGCTTCTTGAGACAGGCTTTTTAGGGGAAAGCTGTAACTCTGTGAGTTGAATTAACAGAACACAAAGCAGGTTATCAGAAAGCTTGTTTACAGTTTTTAACGGAAGATATTTCCTTTTTCACCGTATCCCTCTATGGGCTTCCAAATATCCCTTTGCAACATCCACAAGAACAGTCTTAGCGAAAGGCTTCTTGAGGGGAAAGCTGTAGCTCTGTGAGATGAATTAACAGACAACAAAGCAGTTACTCAGAAAGCTTCTTTCCAGTTTTTAACGGAAGAGATTTCCTTTTTCACCATATCCCTCTATGGGCTTCGAAATATCACTTTGCAAATTCTGCAAGAACAGTCTTAGTGAACGGCTTCTTGAGGGGAAAGCTATAACTCTGTGAGATGAAATAAGAGAACACAGTGCAGTTTTTCAGAAAGCATCTTTTCGGTTTTTATGTTACGATATTTTCTTTCTCACCATAGCTCTCTAAGGGCTTCCAAATATCACTTTGCAAATTCCACAAGAACAGTCTTAGGGGAAGGCTTCTTGAAGGGAAAGCTGTAACACTGTGAGATGAATTAACAGAACACAAAGTAGTTTCTCAGAAAGCTTCTTTCCAGTTTTTAACGGAAGTTATTTCCTTTATTACCATAGCCTTCTATGGGCTTCCATATATCAGTTTGCAAATTTCACAAGAACAGTCTTATCGAAGGGCTTCTTGAGGAGAAAGCTGTAACGCTCTGAGATTAATTAACAGACAACAAAGCAGTTACTCAGAATTCTTCTTTCAAGTTTTTAACGGAAGATATTTCCTTTTTCACCATAGCCCTCTATGGGTTTCCAAATACCACATTTCAAGTTCCACAAGAACAGTCTTAGCGAAAGGCTATTTGAGGGGAAAGCTGTAAATCTGTAAGATGAATTAACAGACACAAAACTGTTTCTCAGAAAGCTTCTTTCCAGCTTTTATCTTAGGATATTTCCTTTTTCACCGTAGCCCTCTATGGGCTTCCAAATATCACTTTGCAAATTCCACAAGAACAGTCTTAGAGAAAGGCTTCTTGAGGGGAAATCTGAAACTCTGTGCGATGAATTAAACGAACACAAAACAGTTTCTCAGAAAGCCTCTTTTCAGTTTTTATCTTAGGATATTTCCTTTTTCACCATAGACCTCTATGGGCTTCCAAAAATCACTTTCAAATTCCACAAAAACAGTCTTGGGGAAAGGCTTCTTGAGGGGAAATCTGTAACTCTGTGAGATGAATTAACAAACACAAAGCAGTTTCTCAGAAATCTTCTTTTCATTTTTTAACGGAAGATACTTCCTTTTTGGCCACAGCTCTCTATGGGCTTCCAAATATCACATTTGAAATTCCACAAGAACAGTCTTAGCGAAAGGTTTTTTGAGGAGAAAGATGTAAATCTGTAAGATGATTTAACAGACACAAAACAGTTTCTCAGAAATCTTCTTTTCACTTTTTAATGGAAGATGTTTTCTATTTCATGATAGCCCTCTATGGGCTTTCAAATATCACTCTGCAAACTCCACAAGAACAGCCTTAGCGAAAATCTTCATTGGGAGAAAGCTGTAACTCTGTGAGATGAATTAACAGAACACAAAGCAGTTTCTCAGAAAGTTTCTTTCCAGTTTTTAATGGAAGATATTTCCTTTTCCACCATAGCCCTCTATGGGCTTCCAAATATCACTTTGCAAATTCCACAAGAACAGTCTTAGCGAAAGGCTTCTTGAAAGGAAAGCTGTAACTCTGTGAGATGAATTAATAGAACCCACAGCAGTTTCTCAGAAATCTTCTTTCCAGTTTTTAACGGAAGATATTTCCTTTTTCAGCATAGCCCTCTATGGGCATCCAAATATCACATTGCAAATTCCACAAGAACAGTCTTAGGGTAAGCCTTCTTGAGGGAAAAGCTGTGACTCCGTGAGATGAACTAACAGAACACAAAGCAGTTTCTCAGAACGCTTCTTTTCGGTTTTTATCTTAGGATATTTCTATTTTCACCATAGCCCTGTAAGGGTTTCCAAATAAGACTTTGCAAATTCCACAACAACTGCGTTATTGAAAGGCTTCTTGAGGTTAAAGCTGTAATGCTCTGAAATGAATTAACAGAACACAAAGAAGTTTCTCAGAGAGATTCCTTTGGGTTTTTATCTTAGGATATTTGCTTTTTCACCATAGCTCTCTATGGGCTTCCAAATATCACCTTGCAAATTTCACAAGAACAGTCTTCGGGAAAGGTTTCTTGAGGGAAAAGCTGTAACTCTGTGAGGTGAATTAACAGAACCCAAATCAGTTTCTCAGATATCTTCTTTCCAGTTTTTAACGGAAGATATTTCCTTTTTCACCTTAACCCTCTGTGGGCTTCCAATATAACTTTGCAAATTCCACAAGAAACGTCTTAGCGAAAGGCTTCTTGAGGAGAAAGCTGTAACTCTGTGAGATGAATTAACAGAACAGAAAACAGTTTCTCGGAAAGCTTCTTTCCAGTTTTTAAAGTAAAATATTTCCTTTTTCACCATAGACCTCTATGGGCTTCCAAATATCACTTTGCAAATTCCACAAGAACAGCCTTAGCGAAAGGCTTCTTGAGGGGAAAGCTGTAACTCTGTGAGATGAATTAACAGAACACAAAGCAGTTTCTCAGAAAGCTACTTTTCAGTTTATATCTTAGGATATTTCCTTTTTCACCATAGCCCTCTATGGGCTTCCAAATAGCAGTTTGCAAATTTCACAAAAACTGTCTTAGTGAACGGCTTCTTGAGGGGAAAGCTGTAACTCTGTGAGATGAACTAACAGAACACAAAGCAATTTCCCAGAAAGCTTCTTTTCAGTTTTTATCTTAGCATAATTCCATTTTCAGCGTAGACCTCAATGGGCTTCCAAATATCACTTTGCATATTCCACAAGAACAGTCTTAGAGAAAGGCTTCTTGAGGGGAAAGCTATAACTCTGTGAGATGAATTAACAGAACACAAAGCAGTTTCTCAGAAAGCTTTTTTCAGCTTTTAACGGAAGACAGTTCCTTTTTCACCATAGCCCTCTACTTGCTTCACAATATCACTTTGCTAATTGTAGAAGAACAGTCTTTGCGAAAGTCTTCTTGAGGGGAAAGCTGTAACACTGTGTGATCAATTAACGGAAAACAAAGCAGTCTCTCAGAACGTTTCTTTCCAGTTTTTAACGGAAGATATTTCCTTTTTCACCATAGACCTCTAAGGACTTCCAAATATCACTTTGCAAATCCCACAAGAAAAGTCTTAGCGAAAGGCTTCATGAGGGGAAACTGTAACTCTGTAAGATGATTTAACAGAACAAAAAGCAGTTTCTCAGAAAGCTTCTTTCCAGTTTGTAACCGAAGATATTTCGTTTTTCACCGTAGCCCCCTATGGGCCTCCAAATATCACTTTGAATATTCCACCAAAACAGTCTTAGCGAAAGGCTTCTTGAGGGAAAAGCTCTAACTCTGTGAGATGAAATAACAGAATGAAAAGCAGTTTCTCAGAAAGCTTCTTTCCGGTTTTTAACGGAAGAGATTTCCTTTTTCACCATAGCCCTCTGTGGAGTTCCAAATATCACTTTGCCAGTCCCACAAGAACAGTCTTAGCGACAGGCTTCATGAGGGGAAAACTGTAACTCTGTAAGATGATTTAACTGAACACAAAGCAGTTTCTCAGAAAGCTTCTTTTTGGTTTTTATCTTAGGATATTTCCCTTTTCTCCATAATCCTCTATTGGCTTCCAATATCACTTTGCAAATTCCACAAGAACAGTCTCAGTGAACGGCTTCTTGACGGGAAAGCTGTAACTGTGTGAGATGAATTAAAAGACAAAGCAGTTTCACAGAAAGCTTCTTTTCAGTTTTTATCTTAGGACAATTTCTTTTTCACCATAGCCTTATATGGGCTTCCAAATATCACTTTGCAAATTCCACAAGAACAAAGTTAGCGAAAGGCTTCTTCAGGGGAAAGCTGTAACTCTGTGAGATGAATTAAGAGAACACAAAGCAGTTTCTCAGAAAGCTTCTATCCAGTTTTTAACGGAAGATATTTCCTTTTTCTGCATAGACTTCTAACGGCTTCCAAATATCACCTTGCAAATTCCACAGGAACAGTCTTAGTGAACGGCTTGTTGTGGCGAAAGCTATAACTCTGTGAGATGAATTAAGAGAATACAATGCAGTTTCTCTGAAAGCTCCTTTTCGGTTTTTATCTTAGCAAATTACCTTTTTCGCGATAATCCTCTATGGGCTTCCAATATCACTTTGCAAATTCCACAAGAACAGTCTCAGTGAACGGCTTGTTTAGGGGAAAGCTGTAACTCTGTGAGATGAATTAAGAGAACACAGCGCAGTTTCTCATAAAGCTTCCTTTCGGTTTTTATCTTAGGATATTTTCTTTTTCGCCAGAGCCCCCTATGGGCTTCCAAATATCACTTTGCAAATTCCACAAGAATAGTCTTAGGGAAAGACTTCTTGAGGGGAAAGCTGTAACTCTTTGAGATCAATTAACAAAAAAAACGCAGTTTCTCAGAAATCTTCTTTCAAGTTTTTAACGGAAGATATTTACTTTTTCACCATAACCCTCTATGGGCTTCCAAATATCACATTTCAAGTTCCACACGAACAGTCTTAGCGAAAGGCTTTAGGAGGAGAAAGCTTAACCGTTTTTCAGAACGCTTCTTTCCACTTTTTAACGGAAGATATTTCCTTTTTCACCATGGCCCTCAATGGGCTTCCAAATATCACTTTGCAAATATCACAAGAACAGTCTTACTGAACGGCTTCTTGAGAGGAAAGCTGTAACTCTGTGAGATGAACTAACAGAACACAAAGCAGTTTCTCAGAAAGCTTCTTTCCAGTTTTTAACGGAAGATATTTCCTTTTCCACCATAGCCCTCTAAGGGCTTCCGAATATCACTTTGCAAATTCCACAAGAACAGTCTTAGCGAAAGGCTTCTTGAAGGGAAAGCTGTAACTCTGTGAGATGAATTAACAGAACCCACAGCAGTTTCTCAGAAATCTTCTTTCCAGTTTTTAATGGAAGATATTTCCTTTTTCAGCATAGCCCTCTATGGACTTCCGAATATCACTTTGCAAATTCCACAAGAACAGTCTTAGGAAAAGGCTTCTTGAGGGGAAAGCTGTAGCTCTGTGAGATGAATTAATAGAACACAAAGCAGTTTGTCAGAAAACTTCTTTCCAGTTTATATCGGAAGATATTTCCTTTTTCACCGTATCCCTCTATGGGCTTCCAAATATCACTTTGCAACATCCACAAGAACAGTCTTAGCGAAAGGCTTCTTGAGGGGAAAGCTGTTGCTCTGTGAGATTAATTAACAGACAACAAAGCAGTTACTCAGAAAGCTTCTTTCCAGTTTTTAACGGAAGAGATTTCCTTTTTCACCATATCCCTCTATGGGCTTCGAAATATCACTTTGCAAATTCTGCAAGAACAGTCTTAGTGAACGGCTTCTTGAGGGGAAAGCTATAACTCTGTGAGATGAAATAAGAGAACACAGTGCAGTTTTTCAGAAAGCATCTTTTCGGTTTTTATGTTACGATATTTTCTTTCTCACCATAGCTCTCTAAGGGCTTCCAAATATCACTTTGCAAATTCCACAAGAACAGTCTTAGGGGAAGGCTTCTTGAAGGGAAAGCTGTAACACTGTGAGATGAATTAACAGAACACAAAGTAGTTTCTCAGAAAGCTTCTTTCCAGTTTTTAACGGAAGTTATTTCCTTTATTACCATAGCCTTCTATGGGCTTCCATATATCAGTTTGCAAATTTCACAAGAACAGTCTTATCGAAGGGCTTCTTGAGGAGAAAGCTGTAACGCTCTGAGATTAATTAACAGACAACAAAGCAGTTACTCAGAATTCTTCTTTCAAGTTTTTAACGGAAGATATTTCCTTTTTCACCATAGCCCTCTATGGGTTTCCAAATACCACATTTCAAGTTCCACAAGAACAGTCTTAGCGAAAGGCTATTTGAGGGGAAAGCTGTAAATCTGTAAGATGAATTAACAGACACAAAACTGTTTCTCAGAAAGCTTCTTTCCAGCTTTTATCTTAGGATATTTCCTTTTTCACCGTAGCCCTCTATGGGCTTCCAAATATCACTTTGCAAATTCCACAAGAACAGTCTTAGAGAAAGGCTTCTTGAGGGGAAATCTGAAACTCTGTGCGATGAATTAAACGAACACAAAACAGTTTCTCAGAAAGCCTCTTTTCAGTTTTTATCTTAGGATATTTCCTTTTTCACCATAGACCTCTATGGGCTTCCAAAAATCACTTTCAAATTCCACAAAAACAGTCTTGGGGAAAGGCTTCTTGAGGGGAAATCTGTAACTCTGTGAGATGAATTAACAAACACAAAGCAGTTTCTCAGAAATCTTCTTTTCATTTTTTAACGGAAGATACTTTCTTTTTTGCCACAGCTCTCTATGGGCTTCCAAATATCACATTTGAAATTCCACAAGAACAGTCTTAGCGAAAGGTTTTTTGAGGAGAAAGATGTAAATCTGTAAGATGATTTAACAGACACAAAACAGTTTCTCAGAAATCTTCTTTTCACTTTTTAATGGAAGATGTTTTCTATTTCATGATAGCCCTCTATGGGCTTTCAAATATCACTCTGCAAACTCCACAAGAACAGCCTTAGCGAAAATCTTCATTGGGAGAAAGCTGTAACTCTGTGAGATGAATTAACAGAACACAAAGCAGTTTCTCAGAAAGTTTCTTTCCAGTTTTTAATGGAAGATATTTCCTTTTCCACCATAGCCCTCTATGGGCTTCCAAATATCACTTTGCAAATTCCACAAGAACAGTCTTAGCGAAAGGCTTCTTGAAAGGAAAGCTGTAACTCTGTGAGATGAATTAATAGAACCCACAGCAGTTTCTCAGAAATCTTCTTTCCAGTTTTTAACGGAAGATATTTCCTTTTTCAGCATAGCCCTCTATGGGCATCCAAATATCACATTGCAAATTCCACAAGAACAGTCTTAGGGTAAGCCTTCTTGAGGGAAAAGCTGTGACTCCGTGAGATGAACTAACAGAACACAAAGCAGTTTCTCAGAACGCTTCTTTTCGGTTTTTATCTTAGGATATTTCTATTTTCACCATAGCCCTGTAAGGGTTTCCAAATAAGACTTTGCAAATTCCACAACAACTGCGTTATTGAAAGGCTTCTTGAGGTTAAAGCTGTAATGCTCTGAAATGAATTAACAGAACACAAAGAAGTTTCTCAGAGAGATTCCTTTGGGTTTTTATCTTAGGATATTTGCTTTTTCACCATAGCTCTCTATGGGCTTCCAAATATCACCTTGCAAATTTCACAAGAACAGTCTTCGGGAAAGGTTTCTTGAGGGAAAAGCTGTAACTCTGTGAGGTGAATTAACAGAACACAAATCAGTTTCTCAGATATCTTCTTTCCAGTTTTTAACGGAAGATATTTCCTTTTTCACCTTAACCCTTTGTGGGCTTCCAATATAACTTTGCAAATTCCACAAGAAACGTCTTAGCGAAAGGCTTCTTGAGGAGAACGCTGTAACTCTGTGAGATGAATTAACAGAACACAAAACAGTTTCTCAGAAAGCTTCTTTCCAGTTTTTAAAGTAAAATATTTCCTTTTTCACCATAGACCTCTATGGGCTTCCAAATATCACTTTGCAAATTCCACAAGAACAGCCTTAGAGAAAGGCTTCTTGAGGGGAAAGCTGTAACTCTGTGAGATGATTTATATCTTAGGATATTTCCTTTTTCACCATAGCCCTCTATGGGCTTCCAAATAGCAGTTTGCAAATTTCACAAAAACTGTCTTAGTGAACGGCTTCTTGAGGGGAAAGCTGTAACTCTGTGAGATGAACTAACAGAACACAAAGCAATTTCCCAGAAAGCTTCTTTTCAGTTTTCATCTTAGCATAATTCCATTTTCAGCGTAGACCTCAATGGGCTTCCAAATATCACTTTGCATATTCCACAAGAACAGTCTTAGAGAAAGGCTTCTTGAGGGGAAAGCTATAACTCTGTGAGATGAATTAACAGAACACAAAGCAGTTTCTCAGAAAGCTTTTTTCAGCTTTTAACGGAAGACAGTTCCTTTTTCACCATAGCCCTCTACTTGCTTCACAATATCACTTTGCTAATTGTAGAAGAACAGTCTTTGTGAAAGTCTTCTTGAGGGGAAAGCTGTAACACTGTGTGATCAATTAACGGAAAACAAAGCAGTCTCTCCGAACGTTTCTTTCCAGTTTTTAACGGAAGATATTTCCTTTTTCACCATAGACCTCTAAGGACTTCCAAATATCACTTTGCAAATCCCACAAGAAAAGTCTTAGCGAAAGGCTTCATGAGGGGAAACTGTAACTCTGTAAGATGATTTAACAGAACAAAAAGCAGTTTCTCAGAAAGCTTCTTTCCAGTTTGTAACCGAAGATATTTCGTTTTTCACCGTAGCCCCCTATGGGCCTCCAAATATCACTTTGAATATTCCACCAAAACAGTCTTAGCGAAAGGCTTCTTGAGGGAAAAGCTCTAACTCTGTGAGATGAAATAACAGAACGAAAAGCAGTTTCTCAGAAAGCTTCTTTCCGGTTTTTAACGGAAGAGATTTCCTTTTTCACCATAGCCCTCTGTGGAGTTCCAAATATCACTTTGCCAGTCCCACAAGAACAGTCTTAGCGACAGGCTTCATGAGGGGAAAACTGTAACTCTGTAAGATGATTTAACTGAACACAAAGCAGTTTCTCAGAAAGCTTCTTTTTGGTTTTTATCTTAGGATATTTCCCTTTTCTCCATAATCCTCTATTGGCTTCCAATATCACTTTGCAAATTCCACAAGAACAGTCTCAGTGAACGGCTTCTTGACGGGAAAGCTGTAACTGTGTGAGATGAATTAAAAGACAAAGCAGTTTCACAGAAAGCTTCTTTTCAGTTTTTATCTTAGGACAATTTCTTTTTCACCATAGCCTTATATGGGCTTCCAAATATCACTTTGCAAATTCCACAAGAACAAAGTTAGCGAAAGGCTTCTTCAGGGGAAAGCTGTAACTCTGTGAGATGAATTAAGAGAACACAAAGCAGTTTCTCAGAAAGCTTCTATCCAGTTTTTAACGGAAGATATTTCCTTTTTCTACATAGACTTCTAACGGCTTCCAAATATCAACTTGCAAATTCCACAGGAACAGTCTTAGTGAACGGCTTGTTGTGGCGAAAGCTATAACTCTGTGAGATGAATTAAGAGAATACAATGCAGTTTCTCTGAAAGCTCCTTTTCGGTTTTTATCTTAGGAAATTACCTTTTTCGCGATAATCCTCTATGGGCTTCCAATATCACTTTGCAAATTCCACAAGAACAGTCTCAGTGAACGGCTTGTTTAGGGGAAAGCTGTAACTCTGTGAGATGAATTAAGAGAACACAGCGCAGTTTCTCATAAAGCTTCCTTTCGGTTTTTATCTTAGGATATTTTCTTTTTCGCCAGAGCCCCCTATGGGCTTCCAAATATCACTTTGCAAATTCCACAAGAATAGTCTTAGGGAAAGACTTCTTGAGGGGAAAGCTGTAACTCTTTGAGATCAATTAACAAAAAAAAAGCAGTTTCTCAGAAATCTTCTTTCAAGTTTTTAACGGAAGATATTTACTTTTTCACCATAACCCTCTATGGGCTTCCAAATATCACATTTCAAGTTCCACACGAACAGTCTTAGCGAAAGGCTTTAGGAGGAGAAAGCTTAACCGTTTTTCAGAACGCTTCTTTCCACTTTTTAACGGAAGATATTTCCTTTTTCACCATGGCCCTCAATGGGCTTCCAAATATCACTTTGCAAATATCACAAGAACAGTCTTACTGAACGGCTTCTTGAGAGGAAAGCTGTAACTCTGTGAGATGAACTAACAGAACACAAAGCAGTTTCTCAGAAAGCTTCTTTCCAGTTTTTAACGGAAGATATTTCCTTTTCCACCATAGCCCTCTAAGGGCTTCCGAATATCACTTTGCAAATTCCACAAGAACAGTCTTAGCGAAAGGCTTCTTGAAGGGAAAGCTGTAACTCTGTGAGATGAATTAACAGAACCCACAGCAGTTTCTCAGAAATCTTCTTTCCAGTTTTTAATGGAAGATATTTCCTTTTTCAGCATAGCCCTCTATGGGCTTCCAAATATCACTTTGCAAATTCCACAAGAACAGTCTTAGGAAAAGGCTTCTTGAGGGGAAAGCTGTAGCTCTGTGAGATGAATTAATAGAACACAAAGCAGTTTGTCAGAAAACTTCTTTCCAGTTTATATCGGAAGATATTTCCTTTTTCACCGTATCCCTCTATGGGCTTCCAAATATCACTTTGCAACATCCACAAGAACAGTCTTAGCGAAAGGCTTCTTGAGGGGAAAGCTGTTGCTCTGTGAGATTAATTAACAGACAACAAAGCAGTTACTCAGAAAGCTTCTTTCCAGTTTTTAACGGAAGAGATTTCCTTTTTCACCATATCCCTCTATGGGCTTCGAAATATCACTTTGCAAATTCTGCAAGAACAGTCTTAGTGAACGGCTTCTTGAGGGGAAAGCTATAACTCTGTGAGATGAAATAAGAGAACACAGTGCAGTTTTTCAGAAAGCATCTTTTCGGTTTTTATGTTACGATATTTTCTTTCTCACCATAGCTCTCTAAGGGCTTCCAAATATCACTTTGCAAATTCCACAAGAACAGTCTTAGGGGAAGGCTTCTTGAAGGGAAAGCTGTAACACTGTGAGATGAATTAACAGAACACAAAGTAGTTTCTCAGAAAGCTTCTTTCCAGTTTTTAACGGAAGTTATTTCCTTTATTACCATAGCCTTCTATGGGCTTCCATATATCAGTTTGCAAATTTCACAAGAACAGTCTTATCGAAGGGCTTCTTGAGGAGAAAGCTGTAACGCTCTGAGATTAATTAACAGACAACAAAGCAGTTACTCAGAATTCTTCTTTCAAGTTTTTAACGGAAGATATTTCCTTTTTCACCATAGCCCTCTATGGGTTTCCAAATACCACATTTCAAGTTCCACAAGAACAGTCTTAGCGAAAGGCTATTTGAGGGGAAAGCTGTAAATCTGTAAGATGAATTAACAGACACAAAACTGTTTCTCAGAAAGCTTCTTTCCAGCTTTTATCTTAGGATATTTCCTTTTTCACCGTAGCCCTCTATGGGCTTCCAAATATCACTTTGCAAATTCCACAAGAACAGTCTTAGAGAAAGGCTTCTTGAGGGGAAATCTGAAACTCTGTGCGATGAATTAAACGAACACAAAACAGTTTCTCAGAAAGCCTCTTTTCAGTTTTTATCTTAGGATATTTCCTTTTTCACCATAGACCTCTATGGGCTTCCAAAAATCACTTTCAAATTCCACAAAAACAGTCTTGGGGAAAGGCTTCTTGAGGGGAAATCTGTAACTCTGTGAGATGAATTAACAAACACAAAGCAGTTTCTCAGAAATCTTCTTTTCATTTTTTAACGGAAGATACTTTCTTTTTTGCCACAGCTCTCTATGGGCTTCCAAATATCACATTTGAAATTCCACAAGAACAGTCTTAGCGAAAGGTTTTTTGAGGAGAAAGATGTAAATCTGTAAGATGATTTAACAGACACAAAACAGTTTCTCAGAAATCTTCTTTTCACTTTTTAATGGAAGATGTTTTCTATTTCATGATAGCCCTCTATGGGCTTTCAAATATCACTCTGCAAACTCCACAAGAACAGCCTTAGCGAAAATCTTCATTGGGAGAAAGCTGTAACTCTGTGAGATGAATTAACAGAACACAAAGCAGTTTCTCAGAAAGTTTCTTTCCAGTTTTTAATGGAAGATATTTCCTTTTCCACCATAGCCCTCTATGGGCTTCCAAATATCACTTTGCAAATTCCACAAGAACAGTCTTAGCGAAAGGCTTCTTGAAAGGAAAGCTGTAACTCTGTGAGATGAATTAATAGAACCCACAGCAGTTTCTCAGAAATCTTCTTTCCAGTTTTTAACGGAAGATATTTCCTTTTTCAGCATAGCCCTCTATGGGCATCCAAATATCACATTGCAAATTCCACAAGAACAGTCTTAGGGTAAGCCTTCTTGAGGGAAAAGCTGTGACTCCGTGAGATGAACTAACAGAACACAAAGCAGTTTCTCAGAACGCTTCTTTTCGGTTTTTATCTTAGGATATTTCTATTTTCACCATAGCCCTGTAAGGGTTTCCAAATAAGACTTTGCAAATTCCACAACAACTGCGTTATTGAAAGGCTTCTTGAGGTTAAAGCTGTAATGCTCTGAAATGAATTAACAGAACACAAAGAAGTTTCTCAGAGAGATTCCTTTGGGTTTTTATCTTAGGATATTTGCTTTTTCACCATAGCTCTCTATGGGCTTCCAAATATCACCTTGCAAATTTCACAAGAACAGTCTTCGGGAAAGGTTTCTTGAGGGAAAAGCTGTAACTCTGTGAGGTGAATTAACAGAACACAAATCAGTTTCTCAGATATCTTCTTTCCAGTTTTTAACGGAAGATATTTCCTTTTTCACCTTAACCCTTTGTGGGCTTCCAATATAACTTTGCAAATTCCACAAGAAACGTCTTAGCGAAAGGCTTCTTGAGGAGAACGCTGTAACTCTGTGAGATGAATTAACAGAACACAAAACAGTTTCTCAGAAAGCTTCTTTCCAGTTTTTAAAGTAAAATATTTCCTTTTTCACCATAGACCTCTATGGGCTTCCAAATATCATTTTGCAAATTCCACAAGAACAGCCTTAGCGAAAGTCTTCTTGCGGGGAAAGCTGTAACTCTGTGAGATGAATTAACAGAACACAAAGCAGTTTCTCAGAAAGCTACTTTTCAGTTTATATCTTAGGATATTTCCTTTTTCACCATAGCCCTCTATGGGCTTCCAAATAGCAGTTTGCAAATTTCACAAAAACTGTCTTAGTGAACGGCTTCTTGAGGGGAAAGCTGTAACTCTGTGAGATGAACTAACAGAACACAAAGCAATTTCCCAGAAAGCTTCTTTTCAGTTTTCATCTTAGCATAATTCCATTTTCAGCGTAGACCTCAATGGGCTTCCAAATATCACTTTGCATATTCCACAAGAACAGTCTTAGAGAAAGGCTTCTTGAGGGGAAAGCTATAACTCTGTGAGATGAATTAACAGAACACAAAGCAGTTTCTCAGAAAGCTTTTTTCAGCTTTTAACGGAAGACAGTTCCTTTTTCACCATAGCCCTCTACTTGCTTCACAATATCACTTTGCTAATTGTAGAAGAACAGTCTTTGCGAAAGTCTTCTTGAGGGGAAAGCTGTAACACTGTGTGATCAATTAACGGAAAACAAAGCAGTCTCTCCGAACGTTTCTTTCCAGTTTTTAACGGAAGATATTTCCTTTTTCACCATAGACCTCTAAGGACTTCCAAATATCACTTTGCAAATCCCACAAGAAAAGTCTTAGCGAAAGGCTTCATGAGGGGAAACTGTAACTCTGTAAGATGATTTAACAGAACAAAAAGCAGTTTCTCAGAAAGCTTCTTTCCAGTTTGTAACCGAAGATATTTCGTTTTTCACCGTAGCCCCCTATGGGCCTCCAAATATCACTTTGAATATTCCACCAAAACAGTCTTAGCGAAAGGCTTCTTGAGGGAAAAGCTCTAACTCTGTGAGATGAAATAACAGAACGAAAAGCAGTTTCTCAGAAAGCTTCTTTCCGGTTTTTAACGGAAGAGATTTCCTTTTTCACCATAGCCCTCTGTGGAGTTCCAAATATCACTTTGCCAGTCCCACAAGAACAGTCTTAGCGACAGGCTTCATGAGGGGAAAACTGTAACTCTGTAAGATGATTTAACTGAACACAAAGCAGTTTCTCAGAAAGCTTCTTTTTGGTTTTTATCTTAGGATATTTCCCTTTTCTCCATAATCCTCTATTGGCTTCCAATATCACTTTGCAAATTCCACAAGAACAGTCTCAGTGAACGGCTTCTTGACGGGAAAGCTGTAACTGTGTGAGATGAATTAAAAGACAAAGCAGTTTCACAGAAAGCTTCTTTTCAGTTTTTATCTTAGGACAATTTCTTTTTCACCATAGCCTTATATGGGCTTCCAAATATCACTTTGCAAATTCCACAAGAACAAAGTTAGCGAAAGGCTTCTTCAGGGGAAAGCTGTAACTCTGTGAGATGAATTAAGAGAACACAAAGCAGTTTCTCAGAAAGCTTCTATCCAGTTTTTAACGGAAGATATTTCCTTTTTCTACATAGACTTCTAACGGCTTCCAAATATCAACATGCAAATTCCACAGGAACAGTCTTAGTGAACGGCTTGTTGTGGCGAAAGCTATAACTCTGTGAGATGAATTAAGAGAATACAATGCAGTTTCTCTGAAAGCTCCTTTTCGGTTTTTATCTTAGGAAATTACCTTTTTCGCGATAATCCTCTATGGGCTTCCAATATCACTTTGCAAATTCCACAAGAACAGTCTCAGTGAACGGCTTGTTTAGGGGAAAGCTGTAACTCTGTGAGATGAATTAAGAGAACACAGCGCAGTTTCTCATAAAGCTTCCTTTCGGTTTTTATCTTAGGATATTTTCTTTTTCGCCAGAGCCCCCTATGGGCTTCCAAATATCACTTTGCAAATTCCACAAGAATAGTCTTAGGGAAAGACTTCTTGAGGGGAAAGCTGTAACTCTTTGAGATCAATTAACAAAAAAAAAGCAGTTTCTCAGAAATCTTCTTTCAAGTTTTTAACGGAAGATATTTACTTTTTCACCATAACCCTCTATGGGCTTCCAAATATCACATTTCAAGTTCCACACGAACAGTCTTAGCGAAAGGCTTTAGGAGGAGAAAGCTTAACCGTTTTTCAGAACGCTTCTTTCCACTTTTTAACGGAAGATATTTCCTTTTTCACCATGGCCCTCAATGGGCTTCCAAATATCACTTTGCAAATATCACAAGAACAGTCTTACTGAACGGCTTCTTGAGAGGAAAGCTGTAACTCTGTGAGATGAACTAACAGAACACAAAGCAGTTTCTCAGAAAGCTTCTTTCCAGTTTTTAACGGAAGATATTTCCTTTTCCACCATAGCCCTCTAAGGGCTTCCGAATATCACTTTGCAAATTCCACAAGAACAGTCTTAGCGAAAGGCTTCTTGAAGGGAAAGCTGTAACTCTGTGAGATGAATTAACAGAACCCACAGCAGTTTCTCAGAAATCTTCTTTCCAGTTTTTAATGGAAGATATTTCCTTTTTCAGCATAGCCCTCTATGGACTTCCGAATATCACTTTGCAAATTCCACAAGAACAGTCTTAGGAAAAGGCTTCTTGAGGGGAAAGCTGTAGCTCTGTGAGATGAATTAATAGAACACAAAGCAGTTTGTCAGAAAACTTCTTTCCAGTTTATATCGGAAGATATTTCCTTTTTCACCGTATCCCTCTATGGGCTTCCAAATATCACTTTGCAACATCCACAAGAACAGTCTTAGCGAAAGGCTTCTTGAGGGGAAAGCTGTTGCTCTGTGAGATTAATTAACAGACAACAAAGCAGTTACTCAGAAAGCTTCTTTCCAGTTTTTAACGGAAGAGATTTCCTTTTTCACCATATCCCTCTATGGGCTTCGAAATATCACTTTGCAAATTCTGCAAGAACAGTCTTAGTGAACGGCTTCTTGAGGGGAAAGCTATAACTCTGTGAGATGAAATAAGAGAACACAGTGCAGTTTTTCAGAAAGCATCTTTTCGGTTTTTATGTTACGATATTTTCTTTCTCACCATAGCTCTCTAAGGGCTTCCAAATATCACTTTGCAAATTCCACAAGAACAGTCTTAGGGGAAGGCTTCTTGAAGGGAAAGCTGTAACACTGTGAGATGAATTAACAGAACACAAAGTAGTTTCTCAGAAAGCTTCTTTCCAGTTTTTAACGGAAGTTATTTCCTTTATTACCATAGCCTTCTATGGGCTTCCATATATCAGTTTGCAAATTTCACAAGAACAGTCTTATCGAAGGGCTTCTTGAGGAGAAAGCTGTAACGCTCTGAGATTAATTAACAGACAACAAAGCAGTTACTCAGAATTCTTCTTTCAAGTTTTTAACGGAAGATATTTCCTTTTTCACCATAGCCCTCTATGGGTTTCCAAATACCACATTTCAAGTTCCACAAGAACAGTCTTAGCGAAAGGCTATTTGAGGGGAAAGCTGTAAATCTGTAAGATTAATTAACAGACACAAAACTGTTTCTCAGAAAGCTTCTTTCCAGCTTTTATCTTAGGATATTTCCTTTTTCACCGTAGCCCTCTATGGGCTTCCAAATATCACTTTGCAAATTCCACAAGAACAGTCTTAGAGAAAGGCTTCTTGAGGGGAAATCTGAAACTCTGTGCGATGAATTAAACGAACACAAAACAGTTTCTCAGAAAGCCTCTTTTCAGTTTTTATCTTAGGATATTTCCTTTTTCACCATAGACCTCTATGGGCTTCCAAAAATCACTTTCAAATTCCACAAAAACAGTCTTGGGGAAAGGCTTCTTGAGGGGAAATCTGTAACTCTGTGAGATGAATTAACAAACACAAAGCAGTTTCTCAGAAATCTTCTTTTCATTTTTTAACGGAAGATACTTTCTTTTTTGCCACAGCTCTCTATGGGCTTCCAAATATCACATTTGAAATTCCACAAGAACAGTCTTAGCGAAAGGTTTTTTGAGGAGAAAGATGTAAATCTGTAAGATGATTTAACAGACACAAAACAGTTTCTCAGAAATCTTCTTTTCACTTTTTAATGGAAGATGTTTTCTATTTCATGATAGCCCTCTATGGGCTTTCAAATATCACTCTGCAAACTCCACAAGAACAGCCTTAGCGAAAATCTTCATTGGGAGAAAGCTGTAACTCTGTGAGATGAATTAACAGAACACAAAGCAGTTTCTCAGAAAGTTTCTTTCCAGTTTTTAATGGAAGATATTTCCTTTTCCACCATAGCCCTCTATGGGCTTCCAAATATCACTTTGCAAATTCCACAAGAACAGTCTTAGCGAAAGGCTTCTTGAAAGGAAAGCTGTAACTCTGTGAGATGAATTAATAGAACCCACAGCAGTTTCTCAGAAATCTTCTTTCCAGTTTTTAACGGAAGATATTTCCTTTTTCAGCATAGCCCTCTATGGGCATCCAAATATCACATTGCAAATTCCACAAGAACAGTCTTAGGGTAAGCCTTCTTGAGGGAAAAGCTGTGACTCCGTGAGATGAACTAACAGAACACAAAGCAGTTTCTCAGAACGCTTCTTTTCGGTTTTTATCTTAGGATATTTCTATTTTCACCATAGCCCTGTAAGGGTTTCCAAATAAGACTTTGCAAATTCCACAACAACTGCGTTATTGAAAGGCTTCTTGAGGTTAAAGCTGTAATGCTCTGAAATGAATTAACAGAACACAAAGAAGTTTCTCAGAGAGATTCCTTTGGGTTTTTATCTTAGGATATTTGCTTTTTCACCATAGCTCTCTATGGGCTTCCAAATATCACCTTGCAAATTTCACAAGAACAGTCTTCGGGAAAGGTTTCTTGAGGGAAAAGCTGTAACTCTGTGAGGTGAATTAACAGAACCCAAATCAGTTTCTCAGATATCTTCTTTCCAGTTTTTAACGGAAGATATTTCCTTTTTCACCTTAACCCTCTGTGGGCTTCCAATATAACTTTGCAAATTCCACAAGAAACGTCTTAGCGAAAGGCTTCTTGAGGAGAAAGCTGTAACTCTGTGAGATGAATTAACAGAACAGAAAACAGTTTCTCGGAAAGCTTCTTTCCAGTTTTTAAAGTAAAATATTTCCTTTTTCACCATAGACCTCTATGGGCTTCCAAATATCACTTTGCAAATTCCACAAGAACAGCCTTAGCGAAAGGCTTCTTGAGGGGAAAGCTGTAACTCTGTGAGATGAATTAACAGAACACAAAGCAGTTTCTCAGAAAGCTACTTTTCAGTTTATATCTTAGGATATTTCCTTTTTCACCATAGCCCTCTATGGGCTTCCAAATAGCAGTTTGCAAATTTCACAAAAACTGTCTTAGTGAACGGCTTCTTGAGGGGAAAGCTGTAACTCTGTGAGATGAACTAACAGAACACAAAGCAATTTCCCAGAAAGCTTCTTTTCAGTTTTTATCTTAGCATAATTCCATTTTCAGCGTAGACCTCAATGGGCTTCCAAATATCACTTTGCATATTCCACAAGAACAGTCTTAGAGAAAGGCTTCTTGAGGGGAAAGCTATAACTCTGTGAGATGAATTAACAGAACACAAAGCAGTTTCTCAGAAAGCTTTTTTCAGCTTTTAACGGAAGACAGTTCCTTTTTCACCATAGCCCTCTACTTGCTTCACAATATCACTTTGCTAATTGTAGAAGAACAGTCTTTGCGAAAGTCTTCTTGAGGGGAAAGCTGTAACACTGTGTGATCAATTAACGGAAAACAAAGCAGTCTCTCCGAACGTTTCTTTCCAGTTTTTAACGGAAGATATTTCCTTTTTCACCATAGACCTCTAAGGACTTCCAAATATCACTTTGCAAATCCCACAAGAAAAGTCTTAGCGAAAGGCTTCATGAGGGGAAACTGTAACTCTGTAAGATGATTTAACAGAACAAAAAGCAGTTTCTCAGAAAGCTTCTTTCCAGTTTGTAACCGAAGATATTTCGTTTTTCACCGTAGCCCCCTATGGGCCTCCAAATATCACTTTGAATATTCCACCAAAACAGTCTTAGCGAAAGGCTTCTTGAGGGAAAAGCTCTAACTCTGTGAGATGAAATAACAGAATGAAAAGCAGTTTCTCAGAAAGCTTCTTTCCGGTTTTTAACGGAAGAGATTTCCTTTTTCACCATAGCCCTCTGTGGAGTTCCAAATATCACTTTGCCAGTCCCACAAGAACAGTCTTAGCGACAGGCTTCATGAGGGGAAAACTGTAACTCTGTAAGATGATTTAACTGAACACAAAGCAGTTTCTCAGAAAGCTTCTTTTTGGTTTTTATCTTAGGATATTTCCCTTTTCTCCATAATCCTCTATTGGCTTCCAATATCACTTTGCAAATTCCACAAGAACAGTCTCAGTGAACGGCTTCTTGACGGGAAAGCTGTAACTGTGTGAGATGAATTAAAAGACAAAGCAGTTTCACAGAAAGCTTCTTTTCAGTTTTTATCTTAGGACAATTTCTTTTTCACCATAGCCTTATATGGGCTTCCAAATATCACTTTGCAAATTCCACAAGAACAAAGTTAGCGAAAGGCTTCTTCAGGGGAAAGCTGTAACTCTGTGAGATGAATTAAGAGAACACAAAGCAGTTTCTCAGAAAGCTTCTATCCAGTTTTTAACGGAAGATATTTCCTTTTTCTGCATAGACTTCTAACGGCTTCCAAATATCACCTTGCAAATTCCACAGGAACAGTCTTAGTGAACGGCTTGTTGTGGCGAAAGCTATAACTCTGTGAGATGAATTAAGAGAATACAATGCAGTTTCTCTGAAAGCTCCTTTTCGGTTTTTATCTTAGGAAATTACCTTTTTCGCGATAATCCTCTATGGGCTTCCAAATATCACTTTGCAAATTCCACAAGAATAGTCTTAGGGAAAGACTTCTTAAGGGGAAAGCTGTAACTCTTTGAGCTCAATTAACAAAAAAAAAGCAGTTTCTCAGAAATCTTCTTTCAAGTTTTTAACGGAAGATATTTACTTTTTCACCATAACCCTCTATGGGCTTCCAAATATCACATTTCAAGTTCCACACGAACAGTCTTAGCGAAAGGCTTTAGGAGGAGAAAGCTTAACCGTTTTTCAGAAAGCTTCTTTCCACTTTTTAACGGAAGATATTTCCTTTTTCACCATGGCCCTCAATGGGCTTCCAAATATCACTTTGCAAATATCACAAGAACAGTCTTACTGAACGGCTTCTTGAGAGGAAAGCTGTAACTCTGTGAGATGAACTAACAGAACACAAAGCAGTTTTTCAGAAAGCTTCTTTCCAGTTTTTAACGGAAGATATTTCCTTTTCCACCATAGCCCTCTAAGGGCTTCCGAATATCACTTTGCAAATTCCACAAGAACAGTCTTAGCGAAAGGATTCTTGAGGTTAAATGTGTAACTCTGTGGGATGAATTAACAGAACACAAAGCCGTTTCTCAGAAAGCTTCTTTCCAGTTTTTAACAGAAGATATTTCTTTTTTCACCATAGACCTCTATGGGCTTCCAAATATCACTTTGCAAATTCCACAAGAACAGTCTTAGGAAAAGGCTTCTTGAGGGGAAAGCTGTAGCTCTGTGAGATGAATTAATAGAACACAAAGCAGTTTCTCGGAAAGCTTCTTTCCAGTTTTTAACGGAATTAATTTCCTTTTTCACGATAGCCGTCTATGGGCTTCCAAATATCACTTTGCAAATTCCACAAGAACAGTCTTAGCGAAAGGCTTCTTCAGGGGAAGGCTGTTACTCTGTGGGATGATTTAACAGAACAAATAGCAGTTTCTCAGAAAGCTTCTTTCCAGTTTTTAACGGAAGGGATTCCCTTTTTTACCATAGCCCTCTAAGGACTTTAATTATCACTTTGCAAATACCACAAGAACAGTCTTAGCGAAAGGCTTCCTGAGCGGAAAGCTGTAACTCTGTGAGATGAATTAACGAAACACAATGCCGTTTCTCAGAACACTTCCTTTCGGTTTTTATCTTACGATATATACTTTTTCGCCGTAACGCTCTAGTGGCTTCCAATAGCACTTTGCAAATTCCACGAGAACAATCTCAGTGAAAGGTTTCTTCAGGGGAAAGCTGTAACTCTGTGAGATGAATTAACAGAACACAAAAAGCAGTCTCTCAGAAACCTTCTTTACATTTTTTAACAGAAGGTATTTCCTTTTTCACCATAGCCCTCCATGGTCACCCAATATCTCTTTGCAAATTCCACAAGAACAGTCTTAGAGAATGGCTACTTGAGGGGAAATCTGTAACTCTGTGAGATGAATTAACAGAACACAAAGCAGTTTCGTAGAAAACTTCTTTTCAGTTTTTATCCTAGGATGTTTCCTTTTTCACCATTGCCCTGTATGGGCTTCCAAGTATCACTTTGCAAATTCCACAAGAAGAGTCTTAGCGAAATTCTTCTTGAGGGGAAAGCTGTAACTCTGTGAGATGAATTAACAGAACAGAAAGTAGTTTCTCAGAAAGATTCTTTCCAGTTTTTAACGGAAGATATTTTCTTTTTCACCAGAGCCCTCTAAGGACTTCCAAATATCACATTTGAAATTCCACAAGAACAGTCTTAGCGAAAGGATTTTTGAAGAGAAAGATGTCAATTTGTAAGATGAATTAACAGACACAAAAGAGTTTCTCAGAAATCTTCCTTTCACTTTTTAACGGAAGATAATTTCTTTTTCACCATAGCCCTCTATGGGCTTTCAAATATCCACAAGAACAGCCTTAGCGAAAGTCTTCGTTGGGAGAGGGCTCTAACTCTGTGAGATGAATTAACAGAACACAAAGCAGTTTCTCAGAAAGTTTCTTTCCAGTTTTTACTGTAAGATATTTCCTTTTCCAACATTGCCCTCCATGGGCTTCCAAATATCACTTTGCAAATTCCATAAGAACAGTCTTAGCGAAAGGCTTCTTGAAGGGAAAGCTGTAACTCTGTGAGATGAATTAACAGAACCCACAGCAGTTTCTCAGAAATCTTCTTTCCGGTTTTTAACGGAAGATATTTCCTTTTTCAGCA
The DNA here is from genome assembly GCF_047675955.1 of Chlorocebus sabaeus. Classification (NCBI taxonomy): domain Eukaryota; kingdom Metazoa; phylum Chordata; class Mammalia; order Primates; family Cercopithecidae; genus Chlorocebus; species Chlorocebus sabaeus. The sequence goes on along the minus strand of NW_027327541.1, from coordinate 334,290 downwards.
TAGCCCTCTATGGGCTTCCAAATATCACTTTGCTAATTCCACAAAACAGTCTTAGGGAAAGCCTTCTTGAGGGGAAAGCTGTAACTCTGTGAGATGAATTAACAGAACACAAAGCAGTTTCTCAGAAAGCTTCTTTTCAGTTTATATCTTAGGATAGTTCCTTTTTCTCCATAGCCCTCCATGGGCTTCAAAATACCACCTTGCAAATTAAACAAGAACAGCCATAGCGAAAGCCTTCTTGAGCGGAAAGCTGTAATTCTGTGAGATGAATTAACAGAATACAAAGCAGTTTCTCAAAAAGCTTCTTTCCAATTTTTAACTGAAGATGTTTCATTTTTCACCGTAACCCCCTATGGCTTCCAAATATCACTTTGCAAATTCCACAAGAACAGTCTTAGTAAAAGGCTTCTTGAATGGAAAGCTGTAACCCTGTGAAAAGAAATAACAGAATAAAAAGCAGTTTCTCAGAAAGCTTCTTTTCAGTCATTATCTCAGAATATTTCCTTTTTCACCAATGCCCTCTAAGGGCTTCCAAATATCAATTTGCAAATTCCAAATGAACAGTCTTAGTGAACGGCTTCTTGAAGGGAAAGCTGTAACTCTGTGAGATGAATTAACAGAACACTAAGCAGTTTCTCAGAAAACTTCTTTTCAGTTTTTATCTTCGGATATTTCCTTTTGTACCATAGCCCTCTATGCGCTTCCAAATACCACTTTGCAAATTCCACAAGAAGAGTCTTAGGGAAAGGTTTCTTGAGGGGAAAGGTGTAACTCTGTGAGATGAATTAAAAGAACCCAAGGCAGATTTTCAGAAATCTGGTTTTTCATTTTTTAAAGAAAATATTTCCTTTTTCACAATAGCCCTCTATTGGTTTCCAAATATCACTTTGCAAATTGCACAAGAACAGTCTTAGCGAAAGGCTTCTTGATTAGAAAGCTGTAACTCTGTGAGATGAATTAACAGAACACAAAACAGTTTCCAGAAAGCTTCTTTCCAGTTTTTAACGGAAGATATTTCCTTTTTCACCATAGTCCTCTATGGGCTTCCAAATATCACTTTGCAAGTTTCACAAGAACTGTCTAGTAAATGGCTTCTTGAAGGGAAAGCTGTAACTCCGTGAGATGAACTAACAGAACACAAAGCAGTTTCTAAGAATGCTTCTTTTCGGTTATTATCTCAGGATATTTCCATTTTCACCATAGCCCTGTAAGGATTTCCAAATAAGACTTTGCAAATTCCACAACAAATGCGTTATTGAAAGGCTTCTTGAGGGGAAAGCTGTAATTCTCTGAAATGAATTAACAGAAAACAAAGAAGTTTCTCAGAAAGATTCCTTTGGGTTTTTACCTTAGGATATTTGCTTTTTCACCATAGCTCTCTATGGGCTTCCAAATATCACTTTGCAAATTTCACAAGAACAGTCTTCGGGAAAGGTTTCTTGAGGGGAAAGTTGTAACTCCGTGAGGTGAATTAACAGAAACCAAATCAGTTTCTCAGATATCTTATTTCCTGTTTTTAACGGAAGATATTTCCTTTTTCACCTTAACCCTCTGTGGGCTTCCAATATCACTTTGCAAATTACAAAAGAAAAGTCTTAGCGAAAGACTTCTTGAGGAGAAAGCTGTAACACTGTGAGATGAATTAACAGAACACAAAACAGTTTCTCAGAAAGCTTCTTTCCAGTTTTTAAAGTAAAATATTTCCTTTTTCACCATAGCCTTCTATGGGCTTCCAAATATCACTTTGCGAATTCCACAAGAACAGACTTAGTGAAAGGCTTCTGGAGGGGAAAGCTGTAACTCTGTGAGATGAATTAACAGAACACAAAGCAGTTTATCAGAAAGCTAATTTTCAGTTTTAAACTGAAGATTTTTCCTTTTTTACCATAGCCCTCTATGGGCTTCCAAATATCAGTTTGCAAATTTCACAAAAACTTAGTGAACGGCTTCTTGAGTGGAAAGCTGTAACTCTGTGAGATGAACTAACAGAACACAAAGCAATTTCCCAGAAAGCTTCTTTTCAGTTTTTATCTTAGCATAATTCCATTATCAGCTTAGACCTCTATGGGCTTCCAAATATCACTTTGCATATTCCACAAGAACAGTCTTAGAGAAAGGCTTCTTGAGGGGAAAGCTGTAACTCTGTGAGATGAATTAACAGAAGACAAAGCAGTTTCTTAGAACGCTTCTTTCCGGTTTTTATCTTAGGATATTTCCATTTGCACCATAGCTCTCTATGGGCTTCCAAATATCACTTTGCCAATTCCAAAAGAACAGTCTTTGTGAAAGGCTTCTTGAGTGGAAAGCTGTAAATCTCTGTGATGAGTTAACAGAACAGAAAGCAGTTCCTCAGAAAGCTTCTTTTCCGTTTTTATCTTAGGATATGTCCTTTTTCACCATAGTGCTCCAAGGGCTTCCAAATATCACTTTGAAAACTCCACAAGAACAGTCTTAGTGGAAGGATTCTTGAAGAGAATCTGTAACTCTGTGAGATGAATTAACAGAACACAAAGCAGTTTCTCAGAAAGCTTCTTTCCAGTTTTTAACTGAAGATATTTCCTTTTTCACCATAGACTTCTTTGGGCTTTCAAATATCACATTTCAAATTCCACAAGAACTGTCTTAGCGAAAGTCTTCTTGTGGAGAAAGCTGTAATTCTGTGAGATGAATTAACAGAATACAAAAAAGTTTCTAAGAAAGCTTCTCTGCAGTTTTTAACGGAAGATATTTCCTTTTTCACCATAGCCCTCTATGGGCTTCCAAATATCACGTTGCAATTTCCACAAAACAGTCTTATCGAAAGGCTTCCTGGAGGGAAATCTGTAATACTGTGAGATGAATTAACAGAACAAAAATCAGTTTCTCAGAAAGCTTCTTTTCAGTTTTAAACTGAAGATATTTCCTTTTTCACCATAGCCCTCTACGGGCTTGCAAATACCACTTTGCAAGTTAAACAAGAACAGCCTTCATGAAAGACTTCTTGAGGGGAAAGCTGTAACTCTGTGAGATGAATTAACAAAACACAAAGCAGTCTCTCAGAAATCTTCTTTCCAGTTTTTAACTGAAGATATTTCCTTTTTCAACAAGGCCGTTTATGGGCTTCCAAATATCACTTTGCAAATTCCACAAGAACAGATTTAGCAAAAGGCTTCTTGAAGGGAAAGCTGTAACTCTTTGAGATGAATTAAGAGAACACAAAGCAGTTTCTCAGAAAGCTTCTTTTCAGTTTTTATTTTAGGATATTTCCTTTTTCACCATAGCCCTCTATGGGTTTCCAAATATCACGTTGTAAATTCCACACAACAGTCTTAGTGAAAGGCTTCTTGAGGAATAGCTGTAACTCTCTGAAATGAATTTAAAAGAACACAAGGCAGTTTCTTAGAAAGATTCTTTCCAGTTTTTAACGGAGGATATATCCTTTTTCACCGCAGCTCTCTATGGGCTTCAAAATATCACTTTGCAAATTCCACAAGAACAGTCTTAGGGAAAGGGTTCTTGAGGGGAAAGCTGTAACTCTGTGAGATGAATTAACAGAACCCAAAGGAGTCTCTCAGAAATCTTCTTTCCAGTTTTTAACAGAAGATATTTCCTTTTTCACCTTAGCCCTCTGTGGGCTTCCAAATATCACTTTGCAAATTCCCCAAGAAAAGTCTTAGCGAAAGGATTCTTGAGGAGAAAGCTCTAACTCTGTGAGATGAATTAACAGAACACAAAACAGTTTCTCAGAAAGCTTCTTTCCAGTTTTTAAAGGAAGATATTTGCTTTTTCACCGTAGCCCTCTATGGGCTTCCAAATGTCACGTTGCAAATTCCACAAGAACAACCTCAGCGAAAGGCTTCTTGAGGGGAAAGCTGTAACTCTGAGAGATTAATTAACAGAACACAAAGCAGTTTCTCAGGAAGCCTCCTTTCAGTATTTATCTTAGGTTATTTCCTTTTTCACCGTAGCCCTCTATGGGCTTCTAAATATCAGTATGCAAATTTCACAAAAACTGTCTTAGTGAACGGTTTCTTGGGGGGAAAGCTGTAACTCTGGGAGATGAACTGACAGAACACAAAGCAGTTTCTCAGAAAATTTCTTTTCGGTTTTTATCTTAGGATATTTCCATTTGCACCATAGCTCTCTATGGGTTTCCAAATATCACTTTGCCAATTCCAAAAGAAGAGTCTGTGCGAAAGGCTTCTTGAACGGAAAGCTGTAAATCTCTGAGATGAATTAACAGAACAGAAAGCAATTCCTCAGAAAGCTTCTTTTCAGTTTTTATCTTAGGATATTTCTTTTTTCACCATAGCCCCCTAAGGACTTCCAAATATCACTTTGTAAATTCCACGAGAACAGTCTTAGCGAAAGACTTCTTGAGGAGAAAGCTGTAACTCTGTGAGATGAATTAACAGAACACAAAGGGGTTTCTCAGAAAGATTCTTTCCAGTTTTTAACGGAAGATATTTCCTTTTTCAACATAGCCCTCTATGGGATTCCAAATATCACTATGCAAATTCCACAAGAACGGTCTTAGGGTTCGGCTTCTTGAAGGGAAAGTTGTAACTCTGTGAGATGAATTAACAGAACACAAAGCAGTTTCTCAGAAAGCTTCTTTTCTGTTTTTATCTTAGCATAATTCCATTTTCACCATAGCCCTCTATGGGCTCCGAAATATCACTTTGCAAATTCCACAACAACAGTCTTAACGAAAGGCTTCTTGAGGGGAAAGATTTAACTATGTGAGATAAATTAACAGAACACGAATCAGATTCTCAGAAAGCTTCATTCAGTTTTTACCTTAGGACATTTCCTTTTTCACCATAGCCCTCTATGGGTTCCAAAATCACTTCGGAAATTCCACAAGAACAGCCTTTGCGAAAGGCTTCTTAAGGGGAAAGCTGTAACTCTGTGAGATGAATTAACAGAACACAAAGCAGTTTTTCAGAAAGCTTCTTTACAGTTTTTAACGGAAGATATTTCCTTTTTCACCATAGCCCTCTAAAGGCTCCCAAATGTCTCTTTGCAAACTCCACAAGAACAGTCTTAGAGAAAGACTTCTTGAGGGGAAAGCTGTAGCTGTGTGAGATGAATTAACAGAACACAAAGCAATTTCTCAGAAAGCTACTGTTCAGCTTTTATCTTAGGATGTTTCCTTTTTCACCATTGGGCTCTATGGGCTTCCAAATATCGCTTTGCAAATTCCAGAAGAAGAGTCTTAGCGAAAGGCTTCTTGAGGGCAAAGCTGTAACTCTGTGAGATGAATTAACAGAACACAAAGCAGTTTCTCAGAAAGCTTTATTCCAGTTTTTAACTGACGATGTTTCATTTTTCACCATAACCGCCTATGGGCTTCCAAATATCACTTTGCAAATTCCACAAATACAGTCTTAACGAAAGACTTGTTGAGGGGAAAGATGAAGCTCTGTGACATGAATTAACAGAACACAAAGCAGTTTCTCAGAGAGATTCTTTCCAGTTTTTTACGGAAGATATTTCCTTTTTCACCTTAGACCTCTATGGGCTTCTAAATATCCCTTTGCAAATTCCACAAGAACAGTCTTAGCCAAAGGCTTCTTGAGGGGAAAGCTGTAATTCTGTGAGATGAATTAACAGAACACAAAGCAGTTTCTCACAAAGCTTCTTTCCAGTTTTTAACAGAAGATATTTCCTTTTTTGCCATAACCCTCTTTGGACTTCCAAATATGACTTTGAAAATTCCACAGGAACAGTCTTACTGATAGGCTTCTGAGGGGAAAGATATAACACTCTGAGATGAATTAAGAGAACACAATTAAGTTTCTGAGAAAGCTTCTTTTCGGTTTTTATCTTAGGATATGTCCTTTTTCGCCATAAGCATCTAAGGTCTTCCAATATCACTTTGCAAATTACACAAGAACAGTCTCAATGAGCAGTTTCTTGAGGGGAAAGCTGTAACTATGTGAGATGAATTAAAAGAACACAAAGCAGTCTCTCAGAAATCTTCTTTCCAGATTTTAACGGAAGATACTTCCTTTTTCTCCATAGCCCCCTATGGGCTTCCAAATATCACTTTTCAAATTCCAGAAGATCAGCCTTAACTAAAGGTTTCTTGAGGAGAAAGTTTTAACACTGTGAGATGAATTAACAGAACACAAAGCAGTTTCTCTGAAAGCTTCTTTTCGGTTTTTATCTTATGATATTTTCATTTTCACCATAGCCCTCTATGGTCTTCGAAACATCACTTTGCAAATTCCACAAGAACAGACTTAGCGAAAGGCTTCTTGAGGAGAAAGTTGTAACTCTGTAAGATGAAGTAACAGAACACAATGCAGTTTCTTAGAAGGCTTCTTTTCAGTTTTAATCTTAGGATATTTCCATTTTCACCATAGCCCTCTATGGGCTTCCAAATATCGCTTTGAAAATTCCAAAAGAACAGCTTTAACAATAGGCTACCTGAGGGGAAAGCTGTAACTCTGTGAGATGAATTAACAGAACACAAAGCTGTTTCTCAGAAAGCTTCTTTTCAGTTTTTATCTTAGGATATTTCCTTTTCCACCATAGCCCTCTATGGGCTTCCAAATATCACTTTGAAAATTCCACAAGAACAGTCTTAGCGAAAGGCTTCTTGAGGTGAAAGCTGTAACCATGTGAGATGAATTAACAGAACACAAAGCAGTTTCTCAGAAAGCTTCTTTTCAGTTTTTATCTTAGGATATTTCCTTTTTCTCCATAGCCCTCTATGGGCTTCCAAACGTCACTTTGCAAATTTCACCAGAACACTCTTAGGGAAAGGCTTCTTGAGGGGAAAGCTGTAACTCTGTGAGATGAATTAACTGAACACGAAGCAGGTTCTCAGAATGCTTCTTTCCACTTTTTAACGGAAGATATTTCCTTTTTCACCATAGCCCTCTATAGGCTTCCAAATATCACTTTGCAAATTCCACAAGAACAGTCTTAGGGAAAGTCTTCTTGAGGGTAAAGTTGTAACTCTGTGAGATGAATTAACAGAACACCAAGCAGTTTCTCAGAAAGCTTCTTTCCAGTTTTTAAGGAAAGATATTTCCTTTTTCACCATAGCCCTCTAAGGGCTTCCAAATATTACTTTCCAAATTTCACAAGAACAGTCTTAGTGAACGGCTTCTTGAGGGGAAACTGTAACTCTGTGAGATGAACTAACAGAACACAAAGCAATTTCTCAGAAATCTTCTTTTCGTTTTTTATCTTAGGATATTTCCTTTTTCACCGTAGACCTCTATGGGCTTCCAAATATCACTTTGCAAATTCCACAAGAACAGTCTTAGCGAAAGGCTTCTTGAGGGGAAAGCTGTAACTCTCTGAGATGAATTAACAGAACACAAAGCAGTTTCTCAGAAACCTTCTTTCCACTTTTTTTTTTAATATTTCATGCTTAATATCTTTTTTATTTATATAATTTTATGTAACAATCACTCATGAAATATCAGAATTCTTATTACTTAGTACATAAAGAATATTCAAGAAATATTGTTGCAGTAGAAAGCTAGTCTAGTATGATCAGGTCAGGAGAGGGCTCCCCTCTTCCACACACCAAATGTGTTGGGAGACCCTCAGGTGATAGTCAAGGGGTTGTTAACTGTTTCTCTAAAGTAGTATTTGGTCATACCTGGTGTCAAGGAAAGGCAGGCTTCTAATAGAAAACACCTGAAACTTATCAGCAACTTCCCAATGAGGTCTCAGGAGTGAGGAGAAGTAAGGCAAGATCCCGGAAGTATGCCAATGTATAAAACCCCAAGTCAAGAAGTCAAGCTGTGCACTTGGCTTCTCAAGTCTCCCACTTGGCCCTCTTCCAGGTTGTACTTCCCTTCTTTTCCTTTCTGTTTTAAAGCCTTTTAATAAACCTTCACTCCTGCTCTGAGAATTACCTCTGTCTCACTTTCTGCCTTATGCCCCTTAGTGGAATTCCTTCTGAGGAAGCAAGAATGGAGGGTGCTGCAAACCTATACAGATTCGCCGCCAATGTCTCCAGAACTCGGATGCCTTCCACAGGTAATAACATTGCTTTCAATATTTTTCATAATTATATCATGCTAAAAAACTAAGTATAACAGTGTCAAATACAAATACAATTAAAGCTTTTTGAATTCTATTTTACTTTACAAGTTTTTTTAAATCAAGTATGATTTTTCCTGGTGCCATTAAATTATAATTCTTTTCATATTTATATTTAATCATTTTATATAGAATTATTTTATATTTCTAGTACTTATTATTCTAGTATATCTCTTTTAGGCTTACTTTATGTCTCACTTTTATAAAAATAAGTAAAATATATATTTGATACATTACAATAACTTAGCAAAATGCTCAGGTATAGTGCTATTTAAAAATTAATATACCATATTTATATAATAATGCTATAATTTTCTCATAAGATAATAAATCGTTTTAATGTTTGAAATTATAGGATGATAAGTGGTCTTTAATTTATTCCCCTTGTTTGAATTTTCAGTAGTGAATATGTTCTTTCAAAAATATTTTTATGATAAATTCCAAATGCATACAATAGTGGATTTCCTCTAGGTACTCATCATTCATTTCACCAACATCAACACTTGTCCAATTCCTTTTGTCTTCACTCACTTCTCCCAATTTCCCCCAACCGCTTTCCTGCCACAACTGCTGACTCAAACCTTTCAAAGGATTGTTTGGTCAATCCTTTTGTAACAATTTAGTTATGTGCTTTTCCTAAAAAATAAGTGGAAGATTATTTTTTATTTTTTATTGTTTATTTTTTAAAATTATTTATTTCAATTTTGTGGGTATATAGTAGATGTATGTATTTATGGGGTGCATGAGATGTTCTGATTCAGGCATGCAATGAATAATAATCACATCATGTAAAATGGGGTATCCATTCTCTCAAGCATTTATCCTTTGTGTTACAAGCAATCCAATTAGACTCTTTTAGTTATTTTCAAATGCACAGTTAAATTATTACTGACTATAGTCGCCTTGTTTTGCTATCAAATACTAGATCTTATTTATTCTTTCTGGTTTTTTGTACCCATTAGCCATCTCCAGCTTTGCCTCAAACCCCCACTACCCTTCCCAGCCTCTGGTAATCATGCTTCTACTCTCTATCTCCATGAGTTCAATTGTTTTGATTTTTAGATCTCACAAATAAGTGAGAACATGAAATTAGAATTATTATTAAACAGATCTCAAAATGTGACTTAGTCGCGTATCTTCTCCTCCTCTCCCTGTATCAACCTGTTTCAGCCTGGAAGCCTCTAGTGGGAAGGAGGGATGTGGTTGGTTGCTTCTTTTTTTTTTTTCTTTTTTTTTTATATTTTAAGTTCTAGGGTACTTGTACATAACGTGCAGGTTTGTTACATATGTATACTTGTGCCCTGTTGCTGTGCTGCGCCCATCAACTCGTCAGCACCCATCAACTCGTCATTTACATCAGGTATAACTCCCAATGCAATCCCTCCCCCCTCCACCCTCCCCATGATAGGCCCCGGTGTGTGATGTTCCCCTTCCCGAGTCCAAGTGATCTCATTGTTCAGTTCCCACCTATGAGTGAGAACATGTGGTGTTTGGTTTTCTGTTCTTGTGATAGTTTGCTAAGAATGATGGTTTCCAGCTGGATCCATGTCCCTACGAAGGACATAAACTCATCCTTTTTTATGGCTGCATAGTATTCCATGGAGTATATGTGCCACATTTTCTTAATCCAGTCTGTCACTGATGGACATTTGGGTTGATTCCAAGTCTTTGCTATTGTGAATAGTGCCGCAATAAACATACGTGTGCATGTGTCTTTATAGCAGCATGATTTATAATCCTTTGGGTATATACCCAGTAATGGGATGGCTGGGTCATATGGTACATCTAGTTCTAGATCCTTGAGGAATCGCCATACTGTTTTCCATAATGATTGAACTAGTTTACAATCCCACCAACAGTGTAAAAGTGTTCCTATTTCTCCACATCCTCTCCAGCACCTGTTGTTTCCTGACTTTTGAATGATCGCCATTCTAACTGGTGTGAGATGGTATCTCAGTGTGGTTTTGATTTGCATTTCTCTGATGGCCAGTGATGATGAGCATTTTTTCATGTGTCTGTTGGCTGTATGAATGTCTTCTTTTGAGAAATGTCTGTTCATATCCTTTGCCCACTTTTTGATGGGGTTGTTTGTTTTTTTCTTATAAATTTGTTTGAGGTCTTTGTAGGTTCTGGATATTAGCCTTTGTCAGATGAGTAGATTGCAAAAATTTTCTCCCATTCTGTAGGTTGCCTGTTCACTCTGATGGTAGTTTCTTTTGCTGTGCAGAAGCTCTTTAGTTTAATGAGATCCCATTTGTCAATTTTGGCATTTGCTGCCGTTGCTTTTGGTGTTAGAGACATGAATTCTTTGCCCATGCCTATGTCCTGAATGGTACTACCTAGGTTTTCCTCTAGGGTTTTTATGGTATTAGGTCTAACCTTTAAGTCTCTAATCCATCTTGAATTAATTTTCGTATAAGGAGTAAGGAAAGGATCCAGTTTCAGCTTTCTGCTTATGGCTAGCCAATTTTCCCAGCACCATTTATTAAATAGGGAATCCTTTCCCCATTTCTTGTTTCTCTCAGGTTTGTCAAAGATCAGATGGCTGTAGATGTGTGGTATTGTTTCTGAGGACTCTGTTCTGTTCCATTGGTCTATATCTCTGTTGTGGTACCAGTACCATGCTGTTTTGGTGACTGTAGCCTTGTAGTATAGTTTGAAGTCAGGTAGCGTGATGCTTCCAGCTTTGTTCTTTTGACATAGGATTGTCTTGGAAATGCGGGCTCTTTTTTGGTTCCATATGAACTTTAAAGCAGTTTTTTCCAATTCTGTGAAGAAACTCATTGGTGGCTTGATGGGGATGGCATTGAATCTATAAATAACCTTGGGCAGTATGGCCATTTTCACAATATTGATTCTTCCTATCCATGAGCATGGTATGTTCTTCCATTTGTTTGTGTCCTCTTTTATTTCATTGAGCAGTGGTTTGTAGTTCTCCTTGAAGAGGTCCTTTACATCCCTTGTAAGTTGGATTCCTAGGTGTTTTATTCTCTTTGAAGCAATTGTGAATGGAAGTTCATTGATAATTTGGCTCTCTGTTTGTCTGTTACTGGTGTATACGAATGCTTGTGATTTTTGCACATTAATTTTGTATCCTGAGACTTTGCTGAAGTTGCTTATCAGCTTAAGGAGATTTCGGGCTGAGACAATGGGATTTTCTAAATATACAATCATGTCATCTGCAAAGAGGGACAATTTGACTTCTTCTTTTCCTAACTGAATCCCCTTGATTTCTTTCTCTTGCCTGATTGCCCTAGCCAGGACTTCCAACACTATGTTGAATAGCAGTGGTGAGAGAGGGCATCCCTGTCTTGTGCCAGTTTTCAAAGGGAATTTTTCCAGTTTTTGCCCATTCAGTATGATATTGGCTGTGGGTTTGTCATAAATAGCTCTTATGATTTTGAGGTACGTTCCATCAATACCGAATTTTTTGAGCGTTTTTAGCATGAAGAGCTGTTGAATTTTGTCAAAAGCCTTTTCTGCATCGATTGAGATAATCATGTGGTTCTTGTCTTTGGTTCTGTTTATATGCTGGATTATGTTTATTGATTTGCGAATGTTGAACCAGCCTTGCATCCCAGGGAAGAAGCCCACTTGATCATGCTGGATAAGCTTTTTGATGTGCTGTTGAATACGGTTTGCCAGTATTTTATTGAGGATTTTTGCATCGATGTTCATCAGGGATATTGGTCTAAAATTCTCTTTTTTTGTTGTGTCTCTGCCAGGCTTTGGTATCAGGATGATGTTGGCCTCATAAGATGAGTTAGGGAGGATTCCCTGTTTTTCTATTGATTGGAATAGTTTCAGAAGGAATGGTACCAGCTCCACCTTGTACCTCTTGTAGAATTCAGCTGTGAATCCATCTGGTCCTGGACTTTTTTTCATTGGTAGGCTATTAATTATTGCCTCAATTTCAGAGCCTGCTATTGGTCTATTCAGGGATTCAACTTCTTCCTGGTTTAGTCTTGGAAGAGTGTAAGTGTCCAGGAAATTATCCATTTCTTCTAGATTTTCTAGTTTATTTGCGTAGAGGTGTTTATAGTATTCTCTGATGGTAGTTTGTATTTCTGTGGGGTCGGTGGTGATATCCCCTTTATCATTTTTTATTGCGTCTATTTGATTCTTCTCCCTTTTCTTCTTTATTAGTCTTGCTAGCGGTCTGTCAATTTTGTTGATCTTTTCAAAAAACCAACTCCTGGATTCATTGATTTTTTGGAGGGATTTTTGTGTCTCTATCTCCTTCAGTTCTGCTCTGATCTTAGTTATTTCTTGCCTTCTGCTAGCTTTTGATTGAGTTTGCTCTTGCTTCTCTAGTTCTTTTAATTGCGATGTTAGAGTGTCAATTTTAGATCTTTCCTGCTTTCTCTTGTGGGCATTTAGTGCTATAAATTTCCCTCTACACACTGCTTTAAATGTGTCCCAGAGATTCTGGTATGTTGTATCTTTGTTCTCATTGGTTTCAGAGAGCATCTTTATTTCTGCCTTCATTTCGTCATGTACCCAGTAGTCATTCAGGAGCAGGTTGTTCAGTTTCCACGTAGTTGAGCGGTTTTGATTGAGCTTCTTATTCCTGAGTTCTAGTTTGATTGCAGTGTGGTCTGAGAGACAGTTTGTTACAATTTCTGTTCTTGTACATTTACTGAGGAGTGCTTTACTTCCAACTATGTGGTCAATTTTGGAATAAGTGCGATGTGGTGCTGAGAAGAATGTATATTCTGTTGATTTGGGGTGGAGAGTTCTATAGATGTCTATTAGGTCCGCTTGCTGCAGAGATGAGTTCAATTCCTGGATATCCTTGTTAATTTTCTGTCTCATTGATCTGTCTAATGTTGACAGTGAAGTGTTGAAGTCTCCCATTATTATTGTATGGGAGTCTAAGTCTCTTTGTAAGGCTCTAAGGACTTGCTTTATGAATCTGGGTGCTCCTGTATTGGGTGCATATATATTTAGGATACTTAGCTCTTCCTGTTGAATTGATCCCTTTACCATTATGTAATGGCCTTCTTTGTCTCTTTTGGTCTTTGATGGTTTAAAGTCTGTTTTATCAGAGACTAGTATTGCAACCCCTGCTTTTTTTTGTTCTCCATTTGCTTGGTAAATCTTCCTCCATCCCTTTATTTTGAGCCTATGTATGTCTCTGCGTGTGAGATGGGTCTCCTGAATAAAGCAGACTGATGGGTCTTGACTCTTTATCCAGTTTGCCAGTCTGTGTCTTTTAATTGGAGCATTTAGTCCATTTACATTTAAGGTTAATATTGTTATGTGTGAACTTGATCCTACCATTATGATATTAACTGGTTATTTTGCTCGTTAGTTGATGCAGTTTCTTCCTAGCCTTGATGGTCTTTACATTTTGGCATGTTTTTGCAATGGCTGGTACCGGTTGTTCCTTTCCATGTTTAGTGCTTCCTTCAGGGTTTCTTGTAAGGCAGGCCTAGTGGTGACAAAATCTCTAAGCATTTGTTTATCTGCAAAGGATTTTATTTCTCCTTCACTTATGAAACTTAGTTTGGCTGGATATGAAATTCTGGGTTGAAAATTCTTTTCTTTAAGAATGTTGAATATTGGCCCCCACTCTCTTCTGGCTTGTAGAGTTTCTGCCGAGAGATCTGCTGTTAGTCTGATGGGCTTCCCTTTGTGGGTAACCCGACCTTTCTCTCTGGCTGCCCTTAAGATTTTTTCCTTCATTTCAACTTTGGTGAATCTGGCAATTATGTGTCTTGGAGTTGCTCTTCTCGAGGAGTATCTTTGTGGTGTTCTCTGTATTTCCTGGATTTGAATGTTGGCCTGCCCTACTAGGTTGGGGAAGTTTTCCTGGATGATATACTGAAGAGTGTTTTCCAACTTGATTCCATTTTCCCCCTCAATTTCAGGCACCCCAATCAGACGTAGATTTGGTCTTTTTACATAATACCATACTTCTTGCAGGTTTTGTTCATTTCTTTTTCTTCTTTTTTCTTTTGATTTCTCTTCTTGCTTCATTTCGATCATTTGATCCTTAATCGCTGATACTCTTTTCCAGTTGATCGAGTCGGTTACTGAAGCTTGTGCATTTGTCACGTATTTCTCGTGTCATGGTTTTCATCTCTTTCATTTCGTTTATGAACTTCTCTGCATTAATTTTTCTAGCCATCAATTCTTCCACTTTTTTTTCAAGACTTTTAGTTTCTTTAGGCTGGTTACGTAATTCCTCCTTTAGCTCTGAGAAGTTTGATGGACTGAAGCCTTCTTCTATCATCTCGTCAAAGTCATTCTCCGTCCAGCTTTGATCCGTTGCTGGTGATGAGCTGCGTTCCTTTGCCGGAGGAGATGCACTCTTATTTTTTGAAATTCCAGTTTTTCTGCCCGGCTTTTTCCCTATCTTTGTGGCTTTATCCGCCTCTGGTTTTTAACGGAAGATATTTCCTTTTTCGCCATAGCCCTCTATGGGCTTCCAAATATCACTTTGCAAATTTCACAAGAACAGTCTTAGTGAACGACTTCTTGAGGGGAAAGCTGTAACTCTGTGAGATGAATTAACAGAACACAAAGCAGTTTCTCAGAAATCTTGTTTCCAGTTTTAACGAAAGATATTTCCTGTTTCACCATAGCCCCCATGGGCTTCGAAATATCACTTTTCAAATTCCACAAGAACAGTCTTAGCGAAAGGCTTCTTGAGGAGAAAGGTGTAACTCTGTGAGATGAATTACCAGAACACGAAGCAGTTTCTCAGAAAACTTCTTTTCGGTTTTTATCTTAGGATATTTCCATTTTCAGCATAGTCCTCTACTTTGCAAATTCCAAGGGAACAGTCTTAGCGAAAGGCATCTTGAGGGGAAAGCTGTAAATCTGTGAGATGAATTAACAGAACACAAAGCAGTTTCTAAAAAACATTCTTTCCAGTTTTTAACGGAAGATATTTCCTTTTTCATCATAGCCCTCTATGGGCTTCCAAATATCACCTTGAAAATTCCACAGTAACAATCTTAGTGAACGGCTTCTTGAGGGGAAAGCTATAACTCTGTGAGATGAATTAAGAGAACATAATGCAGTTTCTCAGAAGCTTCTTTTCGGTTTTTATCTTAGAATATTTCCTTTTTGCCATAACCCTCTATGGGTTTCTAAAATCAATTTGCAAATTCCACAAGAACAGTCTTAGCGAAAGGCTTCTTGAGGAGAAAGATGTAACTCTGTGAGATGAATTAACAGGACACAAAGCACTTTCTCAGAAAGCTTCTTTCCAGTTTATAACGGAAAATATTTCCTTATACAGCATAGCCCTCTATGGCCTTAGAAGTACCACTTTGGAAATGACACAAGAACAGTCTTAGCGAAAGACTTCTTGAGGGGAAAGCTGTAAATCTGTGAGATGAATTAACAGAACACAAATCAGTTTCTCAGACAACTTCTTTCCATTTTTCAACTGAAGATATTTCCTCTTTAACCATAGCCCAATATGGGCTTCCAAATATCACTTTGCAAATACCACAAGAACAGTCTTAATGAACGGCTTCTTGAGGGGAAAACTATAACTCTGTGAGATGAATTAAGAGAACACAGCGCAGTTTCTCAGAAAGCTTCCTTTCGGTTTTTATCTAAGGATATTTTCTTTTTCGCCAGAGCCCCCTGTGTGCTTCCAAATATCACTTTGCAAATTCCACAAGAACAGTCTTAGGGAAAGACTTCTTGAGGGGAAAGCTGTAAATCTCTGAGATCAATTAACAAAAAAAAAGCAGTTTCTCAGAAATCTTCTTTAAAGTTTTAATGGAAGATATATCCTTTTTCACCATAGTCCTATGTGGGTTTCCAAATATCACATTTCAAGTTCCACAAGAACAGTCTTAGCGAAAGGCTTTTGGAAGAGAAAGCTTAAATCTGTAACATGAATTAACAGACACAAAACTGTTTTTCAGAAAGATACTTTCCACTTTTTAACGAAAGATATTTCCTTTTTCACCATAGCCCTCTATGGGCTTCCAAATATCACTTTAAAAATTTCACAAGAACAGTCTTACTGAACGGCTTCTTGAGAGGAAAGCTGTAACTCTGTGAGATGAACTAATAGAACACAAAGCAGTTTCTCAGAGAGCTTCTTTCCACTTTATATCGGAAGATATTTCCTTTTTCACCATATCCCTCTATGGGCTTCCAAATATCACCTTGCAAATTCCACAAGAACAGTCTTAGCGAAGGGCTTCTTGAGAAAGGCTTTTTAGAGGAAAGCTGTAACCCTGTGAGTTGAATTAACAGAACACAAAGCAGTTTATCAGAAAGCTTGTTTCCAGTTTTTAACGGAAGATATTACCTTTTTCACCATATCCCTCTCTGGGCTTCCAAATATCACTTTGCAACTTCCACAAGAACAGTCTTAGCGAAAGGCTTGTTGAGGGGAAAGCTGTAGCTCTGTGAGATTAATTAACTGACAACAAAGCAGTTACTCAGAAAGCTTCTTTCCGGTTTTTAACGGAAGAGATTTCCTTTTTCACCATAAACCTCTATGGGCTTCCAAATATCACTTTGTAAATTCCACAAGAACAGTCTTAGTGAACGGCTTCTTGAGAGGAAAGCTATAACTCTGTGAGATGAATTAAGAGAATACAGTGCAGTTTTTCAGAAAGCATCTTTTCGGTTTTTATATTACGATATTATCTTTTTCACCATAGCTCTCTAAGGGCTTCCAAATATCACTTTGCAAATTGCACAAGAATAGACTTAGGGGAAGGCTTCTTGAAGGGAAAGCTGTAACACTGTGAGATGAATTAAAAGAACACAAAGTAGTTTCTCAGAAAGCTTCTTTCCAGTTTTTAACGGAAGTTATTTCCTTTATTACCATAGCCTTCTATGGGCTTCCATACATCAGTTTGCAAATTTCACAAGAACAGTCTTATCGAAGGGCTTCTTGAGGAGAAAGCTGTAACTCTCTGAGATGAATTAACAGAACACAAAGCAGTTTCTCCGAAAGCTTCTTTTCGGTTTTTATCATAGGATATTTCCATATGCACCAGAGCTCTCTATGACCTTCCAAATATCACTTTGCCAATGCCAAAAGAACAGGCTTTGCGAAAGGCTTCTTGAACGGAAAGCTGTAAATCTCTGAGATGAATTAACAGAACAGAAAGCAGTTCCTCAGAAAGCTTCTTTTCAGTTTTTATCTTAGGATATTTACTTTTTCACCCTAGCAGTCTAAGGGCTTCCAAATATCACTTTGCAAATTCCACAAGAGCAGTCTTAGCGAAAGGCTTCTTGAGGGGAAAGCTGTAACTCTGTGAGATGAATTAACAGAACACAAAGCATTTTCTCAGAAAACTTCTTTCCAGGTTTTAACAGAAGATATTTCCTTTTTCACCATAGCACTCCATGGGCTTCCAAATATCACTTTGCAAATTCCACAAGACCAGTCCTAGCGAAAGGCTTCTTGAGGAGAAAGCTGTAACTCTCTGAGATGAATTAACAGAACAAAAAGCAGTTTCTCAGAAAGCTTCTTTCCAGTTTTTCACTGAAGATATTTCCTATTTCACCATAGCCCTCTCTGGGCTTCCAAATATCACTTTGCAAAATTAACAAGAACAGCCTTCGCGAAATACTTCTTGGGAGGAAAGCTGTAACTCTGTGAGATGAATTAACAGAACACAAAGCAGTTTCTCAGAAAGATTCTTCCCAGTTTTTACGGAGGATATTTCCTGTTTCACCATAGCCCTCTATGGGATTCCAAATATCACTTTTCAAATTCCACAATAACAGTCTTAGGGAAAGTCTTCTTGACGGAAAAAGTGTAACTCTATGAGATGTATTAAAAGAACCGAAAGGAATTTCTCAGAAATCTTCTTTTCATTTTTTAACGGAAAATATTTCCTTTTTCACCTTAGCCCTCTATGGGCTTCCAAATATCACTTTGTAAGTTCCACAAGAATAGTCTTAGCGAAAGGCTTCTTCAGAAGAAAGCTGTAACTCTGTGTGATGAATTAACAGAACACAAAACAGTTTCCAGAAAGCATCTTTCCAGTTTTTAACGTAAGATAATTGCTTTTTCACCATAGCCCTCTATGGGCTTCCAAATATCACTTTGCAAATTCCACAAGAACAGTCTTAGCGAAAGGCTTCTGGAGGTGAAAGCTGTAACCCTGTGAAAAGAAATAACAGAATAAAAAGCAGTTTCTCAGAAAGCTTCTTTTCAGTTTTTATCTGAGGATATTTCGTTGTTCACCGTAGCTCTCTATGGGTTTTAAAATATCATTTCGCAAATTCCACAAGAACAGTCTTAGCGAAAGTTTTCTGGAGGGGAAAGCTCTAACTCTGTGAGATGAATCAACAGAACACAAAACAGTTTCTTAGAAATCTTCTTTCCAGTTTTTAACGGAGTATATTTTCTTTTTCACCATAGCCCTCCATGGGCTTCCAAATATCACTTTGCAAATTCCACAACAACAGCCATAGCGAAAGGCTTCTTGAATGGAAAGCTCTAAATCTGTGAGTTGAATTTACAGAACACAAAGCAGTCTCTCAGAAAGCTTCTTTTCAGTTTTTATCTTAGGATATTTCCTTTTACACCATAGCCCTCCATGGACTTCCAAATATCACTTTTCAAATCTGACAAGAACAGTCTTAGCGAAAGGCTTCTTGTGGGGAAAGTTGTAACTCGGTGAGATGTATCAACAGAACACACAGCAGTTTCTCAGAAAGCTTCTTTCCAGTTTTTAACTAAGGATATTTCCTTTTTCACCATTGCCCCCTATGGGCTTCCAAATATCAATTTGCAAATTCCAAAAGAACAGTCTTAGCGAAAGGTTTCTTTAGGTGAAAGCTGTAACTCTGTGAGAGGAATTAACAGAACACAAATCAGTTTCTCAGAAAGCTTCTTTCCAGTTTTTAACTGAAGATATTTCCTTTTTCACCATAGCCCTCTACGTGCTTCCAAGTATCACTTCGCTAATTTCACAAGAACAGTCTTAGTGAACGGCTTCTTGAGTGGAAAGCTATAACTCTGTGAAATGAACTAACAGAACGAAAAGCGGTTTCTCAGAAAACTTCATTTCTTTTTTTAACTTAGGATATTTCCATTTTCACCATTGCCCTCTAGTTGCTTCCAAATATCACTTTGCAAATCCCACAAAAGCAGTCTTGCCGAAAGGCTTCTAGAGGTGAAAGCTGTAACTCGGAGAGATATATTAACAGAACACACGGCAGTTTCCCAGAATGCTTCTTTCCAATTTTTACCTGAAGATATTTCCTTTTTCACCATAGCCATCTAGGGGTTCCAAATATCACTTTGCAAATTCCACTAGAACAGTCTTAGCTAAAGGCTTCTTGAGGGGAAAGGTATAACTGTGAGATGAATTAACAGAACACAAAGCAGTTTATCTGAAAGCTTCTTTCCAGGTTTTTTCTAAGAATATATAACCTTTCATCATAGTCCTCTATGGGCTTCCAAATATCACTTTTCCAATTCCACAAGAACAGTCTTAGCGGAAGGCTTCTTGAGGGGAAAGCTGTAAGTCTGTGAGATGAATTAACATAACACAAAGTAGTTTCTCAGAAAGTTTCTTTTCAGTTTTTGTTTTAGGATATTTCCTTTTCCACCATAGGCCTCTAGGGACTTCGAAATATCACTTTCCAAATTCCACAAAAACAGTCTCAGCGAAAGACTTCTTGAGGGGAAAGCTGTAACTGTGTGAGATGAATTAACAGAACACAAAGCAGTTTCTCAGAAATCTTCCTTCCAGTTTTTAACGGAAGATATTTTCTTTTTCACCTTAGCCCTCTACGGCCTTCCAAATATCACTTTGCAATTTCCACAAGAACAGTCTCTGCGAAAGGCTTCTTGAGGGGAAGGTGTAACTCTGTGAGATGAATTAACAGAACACAAAGCAGTTTTCAGAAAGCTTCTTTCCAATTTTTACCTGAAGATATTTCCTTTTTCACCATAGCCATCTACGGGTTCCAAATATCACTTTGCAAATTCCACTAGAACAGTCTTAGCTAAAGGCTTCTTGAGGGTAAAGGTGTAACTCTGTGAGATGAATTAAGAGAACACAAAGCAGTTTCTCTGAAAGCTTCTTTCCAGGTTTTAACTGAAGATATTTCCTTTTTCTCCATAGCCCTCTATAGGCTTCCAAATATCACTTTGCACATTCCACAAGAACAGTCTAAGTGAAATGCTTCTTGAGGGGAAAGCTGTAACTCTTTGAGATGAATTAGGAAAACAGTACGCAGTTTCTCAGAATGCTTCTTTTAAGTTTTTAACTGAAGATATTTCCTTTTTCACCATAGCCCTCTATGGGCTTCCAAATATCACTTCGAAAATTCCACAAGAACAGTCTTAGCGAATGACTTCTTGAGGGGAAAGATGTAACTCTGTGAGATGAATTAACAGAACACAGAGCAGTTTCTCAGAAAGCTTCTTTCCAGTTTTGAACGGAAGATATTTCCTTTTTCACCATAACCCTCCATGGGCTTCCAAATATCACTTTGGAAATTCCACAAGAACAGTCTCAGCGAAAGACTTCTTGAAGGGAAAACTGTAACCCTGTGAGACGAATTAACAGAACACAAAACAGTTTCTCAGAAAGATTCTTTGCAGTTTTTTTCTTAGGATATTTCCTTTTTCACCATAGCGCGTTTTGGGCTTTGAAATATCACTTTTAAAATTTCACAAGAACCCTCTTAGTGAACGGTTTCTTGAGGGTAAAGCTGTAACTCTGTTGAATGAATTAACAGAACACAAAGCAGTTTTCCAAAGCTTCTTTTCAGTTTTTATCTTAGGATATTTCCTTTTTCATCCTAGCCCTCTATTGGCTTCCAAATATCACTTTGCACATTCCACAAGAATAATCTCTGCGACTGGCTTCTTGAGGGGAAAGCTGTAACTCTGTGATATGAATTAACAGAACACAAAGCAGTTTCTCAGAGAGCTTCTTTCCAGTTTTTAACTGAAGATATTTCTTTTTAACCTTAGCCCTCTTGGGGCTTCCAAATATCACTTTACAAATTTCACAAGAACAGTCTCAACGAAAGACTTCTTGAGGGGGAAGCTATAACTCTGTGAGATGCATTAAGAGAACACAAAGCAGTTTCTCAGAAAGTTTCTTTCCAGTTTTTAACGGAAGATATTTCCTTTTTCACCATAGCCTTCCATAAGCTTCTAAATATCACTTTGCAAATTCCACAAGAACAGTGTTAGCGAAAGGCTTCTTGAGGGGAAAGATGTAACTCACTGAGATGAATTAACAGAACAGAAAACAGTTTCTCAGAAGGCTTCTTTATAATTTTTAACGGAATATATTTCCTTATTCACCATAACCTTCTATGGGCTTCCAAATATCACTTTGCAACTTCCACAATAACAGACTTAGCGAAAGGATACTGGAGGGGAAAGATGTAACACTTTGAGATGAATTAAGAGAACAAAAAGCAGTTTCTCAGAAAGTTCTTTCCAGTTTTAAACTGACGATATTTCCTTTTTCACCATAGCCCACTATGGGCGTCAAATTTCACTTTGCAAATTTCACAAGAAATCACTTAGTGAACGGCTTCTACAGGGGAAAGCTGTAACTCTGTGAGATGAATTAACAGAACACAAAGCAGTTTCTCAGAAAGCTTCTTTCCAGTTTTTAACTGGTGATATTTCCTTTTACACCGTACCCCTCTATGGGCTTCCAAATATCACTTTGCAAATTTCACAAGAACAGTCTTAATGAACGACTTGTTGAGTTGAAAGCTGAATCTCTGTGAGATGAACTAACACAACAGAAAGCAGTTTCTCAGAAAGCTTCTTTCCAGTTTTTAACGGAAGATATTTCTTTTTTCACCATAGACCTGTATGGGCTCCCAATTATCACTTTGCAAATTCCACAAGAACAGTATTAGCGAAAGGCTTCTTGAGGGCAAAGCTCTAACTCTGTGTCATGAATTAACAGAACACAAAGCAGTTTCTCAGAAAGCTTCTTTTCAGTTTTTATCTTAAGATATTTCCTTTTTCACCGTAGCCCTCTACGGGCTTCCAAATATCAGTTTGCATATTCCACAAGAACAGTTTTAGCGAATGGCTTCTTGAGGGGAAAGCTGTAACTCTGTGAGATGAATTAAGAGAACAGAAAGTAGTTTCTCAGAAACCTTCTTTGCAGTTTTTAAATGAAGATATTTCCTTTTTCACCACAGCCCTATATGGGCTACCAAATATCTTTTGGAAATTTCACAAGAACTGTATAGTGAACGACATCTTGAGGGGAAAGCTGTAACTCTGTGAGATGAATTAACAGAACACAAAGCAGCTTCTCAGAAAGCTACTTTCCAGTTTTTAACTGAAGATATTTCCTTTTTCACCAAAGCCCTCTATGGGCTTCGAAATATCACTTTGCAAGTTACACAAGAACACTCTTAGTGAAAAGGTTCTTGAGGGGAAAGCAGTAACTCTGTGAGATGAATTAACAGAACACAAAGCAATTTCTCAGACACCTTCTTTTTAGTTGTTATCATAGGATATTTCCTCTTTCACCATAGCTCTGTATGGGCTTCAAAATATCATTTTGCAAATTCCACAAGAATAGTCTTAGCGAAAGGCTTCTTAAGGGGAATCCTGTAACTCTGTGAGATGAATTAACAGAACACAAAGCAGTTTCTCAGAAAGCTTCTTTCCAGATTTTAACGGAAGATATTTCCTTTTTCACCATAGCACTCTATGGGCTTCAAAATACCACTTTGCAAATTGCACAAGAACAGTCTTAATGAACGGGTTCTTGAGGGGAAAGCTGTAACTCTGTGAGACGAATTAAGGGAACACAAAGCAGTTTCTGAGAAAGCTTCTTTTCAGTTGTTTTCTTAGGATATTTTCTTTTTCTCCGTAGCCCTCTATGGGCTTACAGATATGACTTTGCAAATTTCACAAGAGCAGTCTTAGCGAAAGGATCCTTGAGTGGAAAGCTGTAACTCTGTGGGAAGAATTAACAGAACACAAAGCGGTTTCGCAGAAAGCTTCTTTACAGTTTTTAACGGAAGATATTTCCTTTTTCACCATAGCCCGCTCTGGTCTTCCAAATATCACTTTACAAATACCACCAGAACTGCCTTAGCAAAAGGCTTATTGAAGGGAAAGCTGTAACTCTGTGAGATGAATTAAGAGAACAGAAAGTAGTTTCTCAGAAACCTTCTTTGCAGTTTTTAAATGAAGATATTTCCTTTTTCACCACAGCCCTATATGGGCTACCAAATATCTTTTGGAAATTTCACAAGAACTGTATAGTGAACGACATCTTGAGGGGAAAGCTGTAACTCTGTGAGATGAATTAACAGAACACAAAGCAGCTTCTCAGAAAGCTACTTTCCAGTTTTTAACTGAAGATATTTCCTTTTTCACCAAAGCCCTCTATGGGCTTCGAAATATCACTTTGCAAGTTACACAAGAACACTCTTAGTGAAAAGGTTCTTGAGGGGAAAGCAGTAACTCTGTGAGATGAATTAACAGAACACAAAGCAATTTCTCAGACACCTTCTTTTTAGTTGTTATCATAGGATATTTCCTCTTTCACCATAGCTCTGTATGGGCTTCAAAATATCATTTTGCAAATTCCACAAGAATAGTCTTAGCGAAAGGCTTCTTAAGGGGAATCCTGTAACTCTGTGAGATGAATTAACAGAACACAAAGCAGTTTCTCAGAAAGCTTCTTTCCAGATTTTAACGGAAGATATTTCCTTTTTCACCATAGCACTCTATGGGCTTCAAAATACCACTTTGCAAATTGCACAAGAACAGTCTTAATGAACGGGTTCTTGAGGGGAAAGCTGTAACTCTGTGAGACGAATTAAGGGAACACAAAGCAGTTTCTGAGAAAGCTTCTTTTCAGTTGTTTTCTTAGGATATTTTCTTTTTCTCCGTAGCCCTCTATGGGCTTACAGATATGACTTTGCAAATTTCACAAGAGCAGTCTTAGCGAAAGGATCCTTGAGTGGAAAGCTGTAACTCTGTGGGAAGAATTAACAGAACACAAAGCGGTTTCGCAGAAAGCTTCTTTACAGTTTTTAACGGAAGATATTTCCTTTTTCACCATAGCCCGCTCTGGTCTTCCAAATATCACTTTACAAATACCACCAGAACTGCCTTAGCAAAAGGCTTATTGAAGGGAAAGCTGTAACTCTGTGAGATGAATTAACAGAACACAAAGCAGTTTCTCAGAAAGCTTCCTTCAATATTTTAACGGAAGATTTTTCCATCTTCACCACAGCCCTCTATGGACTTCCAAATGTCACTTTGCAAATTCCACAAGAACAGTCTTAGCGAAAGGCTTCTTGAGGGGAAAGCTGTAAATCTGAGATGAATTAACAGAACACAAAGCAGTTTATGAGAAAGCTTTTTTCCAGTTTTTAACGGAAGATCTTTCCTATTTCACCTTAGCCCTCTATGGGCTTCCTAATATCACTTTGCAAATTCCAAAAGAACAGTCTTAGCGAAAGCCTTCTTGAGAGTAATGGTGTAACTCTGTGAGATGAATTAACAGAACACAGAGGAGTTTCTCTGAAAGCTTCTTTCCAGTTTTTAACGGAAGATATTTCCTTTTCAACCATAGCCCTATAGGGGCTTCCAAATATCACTTTGCAAATTCCACAAGAACAGACTTAGCAAAAGGATTATGGAAGGGAAAGCTGTAACTCTGTGAGATGAATTAACAGAACACAAAGCAGTTTCTCAGAAAGCCTCTTTCCGGTTTTTAAAGAAAGATATTGCGTTTTTCAACATAGCCCTCTAAGGGCTTCCAAATATCACTTTGCAGATTCCACAAGAACAGTCTTAGCGAAAGGCTTCTTGACGGGAAAGCTGTAACTCTGTGAGACGAATTAACAGAACACAAGGCAGTTTCTCAGAAATCTTCATTCCAGTTTTTAACGGCAGTTATTTCCTTTTTCACTATAGCAGTCTATGGGCTTCCAAATATCACTTTGAATATTCCACAAGAACATTCTTAGCGAAGGCTTCTTGTGGGGAAAGCTGTAACTCGGTCAGATGTATAATTAACAGAAACACGGCAGTTTCTCAGAAAGCTTCTTTTCAGTTTTTAACTGAAGATATTTCCGTTTTCATCATAGCCCTCTATGAGCTTCCAAATATCACTTTGCAAATTCCACAGGAACAGTCTTAGCGAAAGGCCTCTGGAAGGGAAAGTTGTAACTCTGTGAGATGAATTAACAGAACACAAAGCAGTTTCTATTAAAGCTTCTTTTCAGTTTTTATCTTAGGATATTTCCTTTTTCATCATAGCCCTGAATGGGCTTCGAAATATCACTTTGCAAATTACAAAACAACAGTCTTAGCGAAAGGTTTCTGGAGGGGAAAGCTGTAACGCTCTGACATGAATTAGCAGAACACAAAGCAGTTTCTCAGAAAGATTCTTTCCAGATTTTAACGGAAGATATTTCTTTTTTCACCATAGCCCTCTATGGGCTTCCAAATATCACTTCGGAAATGCCACAAGAACAGTCTTAGCAAAAGACTTCTTGAGGCGAAAGCTGTACCTCCGTGAGATAAATTAACAGAACACAAAGCAGTTTCTCAGAAAACTTCTTTCCGGTTTTTAACTGAGGATATTTCCTTTTTCACCATAGCCCTCCATGGGCTTCCAAATATCACTTTGCACATCCCACAAAGACAGTCTGAGTGAAAGGCTTCTAGAGGGGAAAGCTGCAACTCTGTGAGATGAATTAAGAGAACACAAAGCAGTTTCTCAGAAAGCTTCTTTCCAGTTTTAACGGAAGATATTTCCTTTTTAACCATAGCCCTGTATGGGCTTCCAAATATCACTTTGGAAGTTCCACAAGAACAGTCTTAGCGACAGGCTTCTTGAGGGGAAAGCTGTAACACTCTGAGATGAATTAACAGAACACAAAGCAGCTTCTCAGAAAGCTTCTTTCTAGTTTCTAACTGAAGGTATTTCCTTTTTCACCATAGCCTTCTATGGGCTTCCAAATATCACTTTGCAAATTTCACAAGAACAGTGTTAGTGAACGGCTTCTTGAGGGTAAAGCTGTAACTCTATGAGATGAACTAACAGAACACAAGGCAATTTCTCAGAAAGCTTCTTTTCGGTTTTTATCTTAGGATATTTCCATTTTCACTATAGCACTCTATGGGCTTCCGAATATCACTTTGCAAATTCCACAAGGACAGTATTAGCGAAAGGCTTCTTAAGGGGAAAGCTCTAACACTCTGAGATGATTCAACAGAATACAAAGCAGCTTTTCAGAAAGCTTCTTTCAGTCTATCTTAGGCTATTTCCTTTTTCACCATAGCCCTCTATGGTCTTCCAAATATCACCTTGCAAATTCCACAAGAACAGTCTTAGCGAAAGGCTTCTGGAAGTGAAAGCTCTAATTCGGTGAGATGTATTAACAGAAAACACGCCAGTTTCTCAAGAAGCTGCTTTTCCTTTTTAACGGGAGATATTTCCTTTTTCAACATAGCCCTCTATGGGTTACCAAATATGAATTTGCAAATTGCACAAGAAGAGTCTTAATGAACGGCTCCTTGAGGGGAAAGCTCAAACTCTGTGAGATGAACTAACAGAACACAAAGCAGTTTCTCAGAAAGCTTCTTATCGGTTTTTAACGGAAGACATTCCCTTTTTCACCATAGCCCTCTATAGGTTTCGAAATTTCTCTTTGCAAATTCCACAAGAACAGTCTTAGTGAAAGGCTTCTGCAGGGACAAGCTGTAACTCTGTGAGATGAATTAACAGTACACAAAGCAGTTTCTCAGAAAGCTTCTGTTCAGTTTTTATATTAGGATATTTCCTTTTTCACCATTGCCTTCTAAGGGCTCCAAATATCACTTTGCAAATTCCACAAGTACTGTCTTTGCGAAAGGCTTATTGAAGGGAAAGCTGTAACTCTGTGAGTTGAATTAAGAGAACACAAAGTAGTTTCTCAGAAAGATTCTTTCCAGTTTTAAACTGAAGTTATTTCCTTTTTCACCATAGCCCTCTACGGGCTTCCAATATCACTTTGCAAATTTCACAAGAACAGTCTTAGTGAACGGTTTCTTGAGGGTAAAGCTGTAACTCTGTGAGATGAACTAACAGAACACAAGGCAGTTTCTCAGAAAGCTTCTTTTCGATTTTTATCTTAGGATATTTCCATTTTCACCATAGCCATCTATGGGCTTCCAAATATCACTTTGCAAATTCCACAAAAACAGCCTTAGTGACAGGCATCTTGAGGGGAAAGCTGTAACTCTTTGAGTTGTTTTAACAGAAAACAAAGCAGTTGCTCAGAAAGCTTCTTTTCAGTTTTTATCTTAGGGTATTTCCTTTTTCACCATAGCCCTCTAAGGCTTCGAAATATCACTTTGCAAATTCCACAAGAATAGTCTTAGCCAAAGACTTCTGGAGGGGACAGCTGTAACTCTGTGAGATGAATTAACAGAACTCAAAGCAGTTTCTCAGAAATCTTCTTTCCAGTTTTTAACGGAAGATATTTCCTTTTTCACCGTAGCCCTCTCTGGGCTTCCAAATATCACTTTGCAAATTCTACAAGAACAGTCTTAGTGAACGGCTTCTTGAGTGGAAAGCTGTAAATCAGTGAGATGAATTTACGGAACACAAAGCAGTTTCTCAGAAATCTTCTTTCCAGTTTTTATCTTAGGATATTTCCTTTTTCACCATAGCCCTCTATGGGCTTCCAAATATCACTATGCAAATCCCACCGGAACAGTCTTAGCGAAAGGCTTCTTGTGGAGAAAGCTGTAACGCGGTGAGATATATTAACAAAACACGCGGCAGTTTCTCAGAGTGCTTCTTTCTAGTTTTTAAGGGAAGATATTTCCTTTTTCACCATAGCCCACTATGGGCTTCCAAATATCACTTTCAAAATTTCACAAGAACAGTCTTACTGAATGGCTTCTTTAGGGGAAAGCGGTAACACTGTCAGATTAACTAAAAGAACACAAAGCAGTTTCTCAGGAAGCTTCTTCTCGGTTTTTATCTTAGGATATTTCCTTTTTCACCATAGCCATCTATGGGCTTCCAATTATCACTTTGCAAATTTCACAAGAACAGTCTTAGCGGAAGGTGTTTTCAGGGGAAAGCTCTAATTCTTTGAGATGAATTGACAGAACACACAGCAGTTTCTCAGAAAGCTTCTTTTCAGTGTTTAACTGAAGATATTTCCTTTTTCACGGTAGCCCTCTATGGGCTTCCAAATATCACTTTGCAAATACCACAACAGCAGCCTTTGCGAAAGGCTTCTTGAGGGTAAAGCTGTAACTGTGTGAGTTGAATTAACAGAAAACAAAGCAGTTTCTCAGAAAGTTTCTTTTCAGTTTTTATCTTAGGATATTTACTTTTTCACCATAGCCCTCTAAGGGCTTCCAAATGTCACTTGTCAAATTCCACAAGAACAGTCTTAGTGAACGGCTCCTTGAGCAGAATGCTGTAACTCTGTGAGATGAACTACCAGAACAGAAAGCAGTTTCACAGAAAGTTTCTTTTCGGTTTTTATCTTAGCATATTTCCATTTTCACCATAGCCCTCTTTGGGATTCCAAATATCACTTTGCAAATTCCACAACAACAGCCTTAGCGAAAGGCTTTTTGAGGGGAAAGCTATAACCCTGTGAGATGAATTAACAGAACACAAAGCAGTTTCTCAGAAAGTTTCTTTTCAGTTTTTATCTTAGGATATTTCCTTTTTCACCATAGCCCTCTGCGGGCTTCCAAATATCACGTTGCAAATTCCACAAGAACAGTCTTAGTGATCGGCTTCTTGAGGGGAAATCTGTAACTCTGTGAGATGAATTAGCAGAACACAAAGGAGTTTCTCAGAAATCTTCTTTCCAGTTTTCAACGCAAGATATTTCCTTTTTCACCATAGCACTCTGCGGGCTTCGAAATATCACGTTTCAAATTCCACAGGAACAATCTTAGCGAAAGGCTTCTTGAGGGGAAATCTATAACTCCATGATATCAATTAAGAAAACACAATGCAGTTTCTCAGAAAGCATCTTTTCTGTTTTTCTCTTAGGATACTTCTTTTTCAAAATAGCCCTCTAGGAGCTTCCAAATATCACTTTGCAAATTCCACAAGAACAGTCTTAACGAAAGGCTTCTTGAGGTGAAAGCTGTAGTCTGTGAGAGGAATTAACAGAACACAAGGAAGTCTCTCAGAAAGCTTCTTTCCTGTCTTTAATGGAAGATATTTCCTTTTTCACCATACACCTCTATGGGCTTCCAATTATCCCTTTGGAAATTCCACAAGAACAGTCTTAGCGAAAGGCTTCTTGCGGGAAAGCTGTAACTCTGTGAGGCCTCTATGGGCTTCAAATATCACTTTGCAAATTCCACAAGAACAGTCTTAGCGAAAGGCTTCTTGAGGGGAAAGCTGTAACTCTGTGCGATGAATTAACAGAACACGAAGCAGTTTCTCGGAAAGCTTCTTTCCAGTTTTTAACGGAAGATATTGCCTTTTTCACCATAGCCCTCTACGGGCTTCCAAATATCACTTTGCCAATTCCACAAAAACAGCCTTAGAGAGAGCCTTCTTGAAGGGAAAGCTGTATCTCTCTGTGCTGATTTAACAGAGCACAGAGCAGTTTCTCAGAATGCTTCTTTTCAGTTTTTACCTTAGGATATTTCCTTTTTCACCACAGCCCTCTATGGGCTTCGAAATATCACTTTGCAAGTTCCACACGAACAGTGTTAGCAAAAGGCTTCTAGAGGCGAAAGTTGTAACTCTGTAAGAAGAATTAACAGAACACAAAGCAGTTTCTCAGAAAGCTTCTTTCCAGTTTTTAACGGAAGATATTCCCTTTTTCACCATAGCCCACTATGGGTTTACAAATATCACTTTGCAAATTCCATAAGAACAGTCTTAGTAAAAGGCTTCTTGAGGGGAAAGCAGTAACTCTGTGAGATGAATTAACAGTACACAAAGTAGTTTCTCAGACAGCTTCTTTCCAGTATGTAGCTGAAGATATTTACTCTTTCACCATAGCCCTCTATGGGCTTCAAAATATCACTTTACAAATTCCACAAGGACTGTCTTAGCGAAAGCCTCTTTGAGGTGAAAGCTGTAACTCTGTGAGAAGAATTAGCAGAACACAAAGCAGTTTCTCAGAAATCTTCTTTTCGGTTTTTAACGGAAGATATTTCCATTTTCACCATAGCCCTCTAGGGTCTTCCAAATATCACTTTGCAAATTCCACAAGAACAGACTTAGCGAAAGGCTTCTTGAGGGAAAGCTGTAACTCTCTGAGATGAATTAACAGAACACAAAGCAGTTTCTCAGAAATCTTCTATCCAGTTTTTAACGGAAGATATTTCCTTTTTCACCATTGCATTCTATGGGCTTCCAAATATCACTTTGAAAAATCCACAAGAACAGTCTTAACGAAAGGCTTCTGGAGGAGAAAGCTGTAACTCTGTGAGATGATTTAACAGAACACAAAGCAGTTTCTCAGAAAGCTTCTTTCCAGTTTATATCGGAAGATATTTCCGTTTTCACCACAGCCCTCTATGGGCTTCCAAATATGACTTTGAATATTCCACAAGAACATTCTTAGCGAAGGCTTCTTGTGGGGAAAGCTGTAACTCGGTCAGATGTATAATTAACAGAACACACGGCAGTTTCTCAGAAAGCTTCTTTTCAGTTTTTAACTGAAGATATTTCCGTTTTCATCATAGCCCTCTATGAGCTTCCAAATATCACTTTACAAATTCCACAGGAACAGTCTTAGCGAAAGGCCTCTGGAAGGGAAAGTTGTAACTCGGTGAGATGAATTGACAGAACACAAAGCAGTTTCTATGAAAGCTTCTTTTCAGCTTTTATCTTAGGATATTTCCTTTTTCATCATAGCCCTGAATGGGCTTGGAAATATCACTTTGCAAATTACAAAACAACAGTCTTAGCGAAAGGTTTCTGGAGGGGAAAGCTGTAACTCTCTGACATGAATTAACAGAACACAAAGCAGTTTCTCAGAAAGATTCTTTCCAGTTTTTAACGGAAGATATTTCTTTTTTCACCATAGCCCTCTATGGGCTTCCAAATATCACTTTGGAAATGCCACAAGAACAGTCTTAGCAAAAGACTTCTGGAGGCGAAAGCTGTACCTCTGTGAGATAAATTAACAGAACACAAAGCAGTTTCTCAGAAAACTTCTTTCCGGTTTTTAACTGAGGATATTTCCTTTTTCACCATAGCCCTCCATGGGCTTCCAAATATCACTTTGCACATCCCACAAGGACAGTCTTAGCGAAAGGCTTCTAGAGGGGAAACCTACAACTCTGTGAGATGAATTAACAGAACACAAAGCAGTTTCTCAGAAATCTTCTTTCAAGTTTTTAACGGAAGATATTTCCTTTTTCACCATAGCCCTCTAGGGTTTCCAAATATCACTTTACAAATTCCACAAAAACACTCTTAGCGAAAGTCTTCTTGAAGGGAGAACTGTAACTCTGTGAGATGAATTAACAGAACACTAAGCAGTTTCTCAGAAAGCTTCTTTCCAGTTTTTAACTGAAGGTATATCCTTTTTTCCCATAGCCCTCTAAGGGCTTCCAAATATCTCTTTGCAAATTCCACAAGAACAGTCTTAGCGAAAGGCTTCTTTAGGGGAAAGCTGGAACACTGTGAGATGAATTAACAGAACACAAAGCAGCTTCTCAAAAAGCTTGTTTTCAGTTTTTATCTTAGGCTATTTCCTTTTTCACCATAGCCCTCTGTAGGCTTCTAAATATCACTCTGCAAATTCCACAAGAGCCGTCGTAGCGAAAGGCTTCTTGAGGGGAAAGCTGTAACTCTTGGAGATGAATTAACAGAACACAAAGCAGTTTCTCAGAAAGTTTCTTTTCAGTTTTTAACTGAAGTGAAGATATTTCCTTTTTCACCATAGCCCCCTTTGGGCTACCAAATATCACTTTGCAAATTCCACAAGAGCAGTCTTAGTGAATGACTTCTTGAGGGGAAATCTGTAATTCTGTGAGATGAATTAACAAAACACAAAGCAGTTTCTCAGAAAGCCTCTTCTCCATTTTTAATCTTAGGACATTTCCTTTTTCACCATAGACCTCAAAGGGCTACGAAATATCACTTTGCAAATTCCTAAAGAACAGTCTTAGCGAAGGGCTTCTGGAGGGGAAATCTGTAACTCTGTGAGATGAACTAACAGAACACAAAGTAGTTTCTCAGAAATCTTCTTTCCAGTTTTTAACGGAAGATATTTCCTTTTTCACCATAACCCCCTAAGGGCTTCCAAATATCACTTTGCAAATTCCACAAGAACAGTCTTAGCGAAAGGTTTCCTGAGAGGAAAGTTGTAACTCTGTGAGATGAATTAACAGCACACATAGCAGCTTCTCAGAAAGCTTCTTTCCAGTTTTTAACTTAAGATATTTCCTTTTTCACCGTAGCCCTCTAAGGACTTCTAAATATCACTTTGAAAATTCCACAATAACAGCCTTATCGAAAGGCTTCTTGAGGGGAAAGCTGTACCTATGTGTGATGAATTAGCAGAACACAAAGCAGTTTCTAAGAAAGTTTCTTTCCAGTTTTTAACTGAAGATATTTCCTTTTTCACCATAGTTCTGTATGGGCTTCCAAATATCACTTTGCAAATTCCACAAGAACAGTCTTAGCGAAAGGATTCTGGAGGGGAAGCTGTAACCCTGTGAGATGAATTAACAGAACACAAAGCAGTTTCTGAGAAAGCTTCTTTTCAGTTTTTATCTTTGAATATTTCCTTTTTCACCATAGCCCTCTATGGGCTTCCAAAGATCACTTTGCAAATTCCACAAGAAAAGTCTTAGTGATCGGCTTCTTGAGGGGAAAGCTGTAACTCTGTGAGAAGTATTAGCAGAACACAAAGCAGTTTCTCAGAAATCTTCTTTCCAGTTTTTAACGGAAGATATTTCCTTTTTCACCATAGCCCTTTATGGGCTTCCAAATATCACATTGCAAATTCCACAAGAACAGTCTTAGCGAAAGACTTCTTGAGGGGAATGCTGTAAGTCTGCGAGATGAATTAAGAGAACACAAAGCAGTTTCTCAGAAATCTTCTTTCCAGTTTTTAACTGAAGATATTTGCTTTTTCACCACAGCCATATAACGGCGTCCAAATATCACTTTGCAAACTGCACAAGAACAGAATTAGCGAAAGGCTTCTTGAGGGGAAAGCTGTAACTCTGTGAGTTGAATTGACAGAACACAAAGCAGTTTCTCAGAAAGCTTATTTTCAGTTTCTATCTTAGGATAATTCCTTTTTCAAAATAGACTTCTATTGGCTTCCAAATATGACTTTGCAAATTCCACAAGAACAGTCTTAGCGAAAGGCTTATGGAGGTGAAGCTGTAACTCTGTGAGATGAATTAACAGAAAAAATAGCCATTTCTCAGAAATCTTCTTTCCAGTATTTAACGGAAGAAATTTCCTTTTTCACCATAGCCCTCTATGGACTTCCAAATATCACTTTGCAAATCCCACAAGAACAGTCCTAGCGAATGTCTTCTTGAGGGGAAAGCTGTAACTCGATGAGGTGCATTAAGAGAACACATGGCGGTTTCTCAGAAAGCTTATTTCCAGTTTTTAAGAGAAGATAGTTCCTTTTTCACCATAGCCCTCTATGGGCTTCCAAATATCACTTTGCAAATTCCACAAGAACAGTCTTAGCGAAAGACTTCTTGAGGGGAATGCTGTAAGTCTGCGAGATGAATTAACAGAACACAAAGCAGTTTCTGAGAAAGCTTCTTTTCAGTTTTTATCTTTGAATATTTCCTTTTTCACCATAGCCCTCTATGGGCTTCCAAAGATCACTTTGCAAATTCCACAAGAAAAGTCTTAGTGATCGGCTTCTTGAGGGGAAAGCTGTAACTCTGTGAGAAGTATTAGCAGAACACAAAGCAGTTTCTCAGAAATCTTCTTTCCAGTTTTTAACGGAAGATATTTCCTTTTTCACTGTAGCCCTTTATGGGCTTCCAAATATCACATTGCAAATTCCACAAGAACAGTCTTAGCGAAAGACTTCTTGAGGGGAATGCTGTAAGTCTGCGAGATGAATTAACAGAACACAAAGCAGTTTCTCAGAAATCTTCTTTCCAGTTTTTAACGGAAGATATTTGCTTTTTCACCACAGCCATATAACGGCGTCCAAATATCAGTTTGCAAACTGCACATGAACAGAATTAGCGAAAGGCTTCTTGAGGGGAAAGCTGTAACTCTTTGAGTTGAATTGACAGAACACAAAGCAGTTTCTCAGAATGCTTATTTTCAGTTTCTATCTTAGGATAATTCCTTT